>NW_027111890.1:7128-7699 GCF_000696795.3 Halyomorpha halys
TAGAATATAAAAAAAAAAAAATTTGGAAATTTTATTTAATGATTTTTTTTATTAATAAAAAAAGGTGCTTGAAATTAAATTTACTTTTTGTTGTATTTTTTAAAAAATTCTTATAAAACCCTTAAGATGACAGAGTACTCCGAAAGTTTCTGTCATATATATCCAAAAAAAAAAAAAGAAAGAAGTATCGGTTTTAGTCAAATAAACCACTACTTTGGCAACATTAAAAATTTAAACTTTTTATTATTTATGTATGTAAAATAAAATATATATTTATATTCATATTTTAACGATTTTATCACAAACAAATCCCATTCCTCGTTATTGTGCAATAGTAATTAATAAAAAAAAAAAAATGTTGGATTTAAATAAGTTTAGAAATAGAAAAACAAAACTTTTCCTATTTTTATCTTCACATTGCAGGTGAAATCTTCTCGCTTGGTGTTCACACTAAGATTACAATCTGAACACTACCGAGAGAAGGAGAAAGGGAAAAAGTGTTGCTATCTTTACGATGCCGTAGGGTTTAGAATTTAGCGGCCCCCCACATATTGATTCGCGGCCCCCCCAG
>NW_027111890.1:8359-11498 GCF_000696795.3 Halyomorpha halys
CCTAGGAGGATTATTAGGTAATGAAGGAGAAGCCAGGTTAGAAACAAGTGGATTTGGGTGGTTGGGAAGTTTATCATGGAAGGAATGGTATCTGGTTTTGGCCAAATCGGGAATATATGGGACATTGAGGTCCTGATGGATGACTTGATTTGTGACAAAATAAGGAGCATTATGGATTTTACGAAGGATTTTGGACTGTAAGGATTGGATTCGGGAGGAATTTTATGGTTTAGTGGAGCCCCAAAGCTCAACTTCGTATGTCCAGGTAGGCCTTACTATGGTCATGTAAATCAGTCTTTTGTAATGGATTGACAATTTAGACCGCTTGTCTAGTAAATGTTGTAATAGCCAGAACCGACGAGCAGTTTCCTGTCTTTTCAGTCTTGTATGAGGATTCCATGCCAGTCGTTTTTCCAGATGTAGTTCTAAGTAACGGATCTATTCGACAGGAATAAGTGGGGAATTATTAAAAGATACTGTAGGGCAAGAGGTCATGACGAAGGGTAAATGTGATTTGGTGGGATTAATTTTAATCCTCCAGTTTGGCACCATTCTTCAAGGGTGGTGATGTGGGATTGGAGGGTTTGGTATAAAATGTAAGGATCATTGTTCACTGACAATAGACATGTAGACATTTTTTTAATTTAACGCATCGTTCTAAAAGTTTACTACCACATACATATATTTTGTGATAGAATGGCTTCTTTAATTTTTCTATTTTTTTCGTATATAAAAGTTTCGAATTTTTAAAATTAGATAGATGATTCAGGGATTCGAGATTACGAGTCAGAAGATAATATGGCTAAATTATCCATTGCAGCAGGTTAGCCGGTGGACAATAAGTGCCATTACACGGATTATTGTATAATGATTAAATTCGATCAGATGGAAATCTGGAAGAACCTACCCGGGTAGATCTAAAAAAATATATTTCCTCATATCTTTCGAAAACCGTGTTTTTACTAGCAAACATAGGAAAAGATATAATGAAAACTTATATTAGACCTAGGACGACTCATGGAATTTGCAATAACAACCTGCACAAAATAGGGTTAGCGAAAATTTTTCAATGCGAAAATTGTAGTCGTTACGAAAGACACTTTAACACATTAGGGGTATTCATGATGTTTGTTTTTTGTTTGGCCAAGACTCCCATTGGAGTCCTATACTGCCTAAATATGTTTGGAGGTCAAAGTTTTTCATTTTGTGGGACCGCCACTCAATGAAAAAAGGCAACGCTTCAGGCCGGATTCGAACCGGCACCGCCAATAGACTTCAAATTGGGGCTTAACCTCTGAGTTACTGGTAAAAGTTTTTACCGTGTTAAATGTTATAATTATTGGATTGTGAGTAGCCTAAAGTCATGTTAAATGCAGAATAGCGCCTAGCGGATTTTCTAACCACTTTATTTCATAACCTTTTTAAAGTAATTTATTACAACATGTCTAAAGTGAGTGGAAAGTAGAAGTTATGTAAATGTTTGGCTACTAAGTGTCTTGTAGATCTTTTAACTTTTAAGGAAGAGAATAAAGATAAGCTAATTGACAACTGTCATTACATTATTATTATTGTCTGCCATTTCTTTATTTATTTTAAAAACATCCAAAACAATATTAACACAATCAATACTCAAACTACGAACAAGTAACCTAACACAACAAACAAAACGTTAGCGAACTCAGCTGGTCGATTGTGTTACGTCATTCTCCATTAAACAGACTTAGTAACATGCTCTCAAGCATATTATATGTTATTTCGTTTTAAAATGAAAAAGAAGGAAAAATTTCTGCATTTTACATAAGTTTTCTCTTTTAACACGCTTCAACATTTTAAACTAAAGATCATAAATACCCTTATTATACAGGAATGTCCGGTAAAGAAAAAACAACGAGAAATGTTGTTTAAGGATCTAGATAAAAATACAAATATTCTTTATGATGGTGTATTAAAACTACCAGACTATGCAAAAACATATTACATTCATAAATATTTGAAACCTGTAAACAAAAATGTATAAAAGATGTAGTTATGTTTTATTACAATTGGTAAATCAGATATAGTCAACTTAATAAATAATAGCATTAATAAAGGGATTGTGAAAACTGTCCAACAAAGATTTCATAATTATTAACTAATATTTGGCTGCAATACTACAGGGAAAACAAATCATGATTACTCATTATGCTTGAGCAATACATTTTATTCATTTTTTTTTTTTGACAGTAGCTTTCGTGTTGTTTTATTTTCGTACCCAGTTTTTTCGAAGTTTTTCCAATGTACATCATATCACAATTACTGCGTCAATTCTGTAAACATTATTCTTTTTATCCTTCGTATTCTGTCTTTCTCATCACTCAAATATTTTCACTTAGGACAGCATCTCAAATAGACAAGATATAAAAAACTTTAAATATTTAGATAGTGTATTTTATTAATGTTTAAAAGTTGTAGAACATTGGGTTAGTATTGGAGATGTCTAAAAAATCACTTTTCTGCCTTGTAATGGCTGGCCAAACTTGTCGGCATTTTCCCAACTTGGGGGAAGACCCAACTTGCCAACTCCTCTCACCACTTAACTGATTTTGCCCAAATAGTCGAATCCTCCGGGGAAGAAGTAAATGTGCTTAGTCTGCTTGTTGAGGTTTTCTTTTGATGAATAGCTGTTCTAATATCTAGTTGAAGCGTATAGAGGAGACTTAATTACTTTCATAATAATGAGTTGAAAGTTGACTGTTCATCATATATATGATAAGATGATTGGGGTGAGGCCAGAGAAGAACACAAATAAGTAAAAACGTATTTATTAGTGGCAAAGTTTCGGCAAGCATTTCAGGCCTTAGAATCCGGGATTAGAATAAAAACAAGATAACAACCATAATGATAATATGGAATTACAGTAAAATAAGAAACAGTAATTAATTTTGTTATTCTACTTCTATATTTAACTATTACCATATACGTTTTCGTTATATTTCATATATTACTTAAATTTTAATTCGCTACAAATTTCTGAATACATTTTTTAGTTGCTTCTCATATCTGTATTATTTTCTTTTTTAATTTTAAATTTTAATATTACTATTTCACATATACGTTTTTCTTTATATTTTCTATATTACTTCAATTTTAAATAATATCC
>NW_027111890.1:12888-17824 GCF_000696795.3 Halyomorpha halys
TGCATATGTTCACATTCCCTTACAATTTTATAGAAAAGGAACCCAATAAAAACGACTAGGTTCTAAGAAGGCCCCTGAGACCCTTCTAACAGTTCTTTCAAACCCTTAGTATCCTGTGTCAATAGCAAGGGCTGACACTTAAGTAGGTACAAGGTGTCATCTCACAATGGACTTGCATCAGTCTAACTATTTTATGTTTAACATATGTAAGTCAGTTCCCACAGGTCCTTAGGTTATGGTCTCTTACACCCAATTTCTTGGAAGCCTGGCCACCCTTCTTCCAGTCACGCCTTTCCCCCCTCCCAGATATTTACTTCTAAATTTCATAGGCTCTCTAGGCCCCGCCTAATTTCCTAAGTTTATGTAAGAGTAAGAGTTTTTGTCTCTCATTTGTTCCGGATAATCTTGTTTAACCCAACCCTAGGGTAAAGTATACTATTTCTAGGAATAGCCTGACAAAAGAACACACCCTGTTTCTAAACACGCCTTTTTCCCCCTTCCATATTTCTTTCTCATTCCATAGGCTCTCTAGGCCCCGCCTGCTTTCCTAAATTATCTGATTGGTCCAATCCCCTTTCCCTATTTTCACTATTCTTCCTACCCCCTCTTATCAAGTGTACATATATATTTCCTAGCACTAGATAGCTAAGTAAGAAGAGAGACACTCTGTACAGTGAAAGTAACATGTAGTTCTTGTAAATATGTTAGAATAAACTCATTTTAGTCTTCACTGATTTTTATGTTATTTAATTCGCACATAACCCAGTATTATGCCGAAGTGGCTCTATCCATCCTTCCGATGCCAGTATTTCCTTGCTTCCTTTCTATTCCAAGTAATTAGCACTCAGAGCCCCTCCTATATTCCAGGAAACCTGCTATTCAAATTCTTAGTCCAATCCCGTAATGTCAGGTTCCGTTTATCTGATATCTACTCTCCACCTCACTGAACTGCGTTTGATAAATAATTTTTTACCCGAGCTGCATATCACTAGAATTCCATTCCCTGTAACATTCGTCATGTACCAACCCTACCCTCGTTTAAAAACCTTCTGTTTAATTACCTTTTACTTTACCGATACAAGAAGAATTGCAGCTATTAAACATGAAAATTAAAACAAGTAAAATTACGTAATGAGAATAGAATGAGGATACCGAATAACACGGCAGAAGGGAGAGGAGCTGGGGCACGTTAGAGGTTTCAAGTACCTGGAGGCGCACCTTAACCAAAACGGCTTTAGATAGAGAAGTCCAAGAAGTTATAAAATTGAATGGAAAATGCTTGCATGCATTCAAGGTTTCCAGGAAAATAAAGAGTAAAAAAAAATAGTATATAAGACTACGTTCATCTCCTTAATGGGTCTAAGAAAGTTCTAAATTACTACTTCAGGACGATAGAAGTCCAATCCAAATGAAAATGGAACCCAATGGAAATGAGGTACTTGAGGAAGTAGAGTAGAAAACATGAAGAAACATAGGGATAGGAGATGTAAGCTGAAAAAGATATTGCGGAATATTATTCTATCGCACTCATATGTATACCGCTTTATTCAATTTAAAAATGTATTTACTCCTTACTTTGTCACGAATAAAATCATTAAAAAAAACTTTAATATTCCACATGTAACCTATCTAGCCCGACCAAGATATCACTCCTTCCATTATGAACTCCCTAGCCACCCAAACCCACTAGTTTCTAACCTTGCTTTATCTTCCATTCCTGACAATGCTCCGAGGCGCCTGAAAAGAAGATGGCCACGAGACTAGCTAATGTAAAATGTCATTAGAGTGCTACCAATGGGTAGTTTCTCTACACGCCTGTAACACACCAATATAACTGAGATCAGATTTACTAAATGTATTATAATGTACAGTTGTAAATAGCAATAAATAAATATTTAAAAAAAAATTAACTAAACACAATTTGTTGATGCAGAGACATAGTTGTGAATGCAGAGAAAGATAGTTATTTCACCCCAATATTTGATTACATTAATGAAAACTACACATTAATAATTATTAGTCAAAATTGATGAGTGCCATGTATAGGTACGGGGAATAAAAAATGGCGGGTGTTTTGAAACGTTAAAACAAATTAATTTATCATTCGGAGCACTAAATCGTTAAAACTACCAACTACACTAGAAACCCTAAGAGAACATCATTTGATGAAGAGAATATTTGCTAAAATATGAGCTCTAACATAGCTATTTACGTTCAATAGGTCCCGAGATATAGCTTTTTAAAAAGCAACATTTATTTTCGCAGGAGTTGTATTCTTTATAATATTTGACAAAATAAATTCACAAAATATTAATTTCCAGTTGTTCGGATAAAAAATAAAAATGTTTGATTTATAAAAAAATATATCTTAGGAACCATAAGACGTACATATCTGCCAGCACTCAAAATAGAGGTAATTTAACTTATCATAAAGTGGTTTATGGCACGTATCTTCGTAAGGTATTCAATCCTTACAATCCAAAATCCTTCGTAAAATCCTCAATGCTCCTTAATTTGACACAAATAAAATCATACATAAAGACCTTAATGTTCCCTATGTAACCGATCTAGCCCGAACCAGATATCACTCCTTCCATTACAAACTCTCTAACCACTCAAACCCCCTAGTTTCTAATCTTGCATTCTCTTCCATTCCTGACAATCCTCCGAGGCGCCTGAAAAGAAGATGGCCACGAGAGTAGCTAATTTAAAACGTCATTAGAGTGCTACCAATGGGTAGTTTCTCTACACGCCTGTAACACACCAATTTAACTGAGATCAGATTTACTAAATTTATTATAATGTACAGTTGTAAATAGCAATAAATAAATATTTGAAAAAAAATGTATTTATTCTAAAAATATACGAAACATACAATTAAAACACACATATAGACAATGGAAAAACATCCATCTATCGAAGTCTATGTGGAATTTTGACTAAAAATACATAAATAATAAAACTTTTACAAAAATATATACCCTAAAAACAGTGATTTTAACGTGCGAATAGTTTAAAGTAACAATATAGTATTTATGCTTTAAGAAACAAATCGATGGTAACAAAATGTGGTATGGCTTTAATCGCTCTAATACTCACAAACTGAGGTCTTTGCTGTGTAATCCGTCGTACATAATTGCTTTGAGCCTTTTAACAACGTGAATAATTGTTCCAGAGAGCAGGTCCACTGCCCAAAATATTTTATTCTAATTTCACTGTACTTGTGATAAGTTCCCAAAAAGTGAAACATATCTTCCTTTTCTTCGGAGTTACAAACTGGGCAGTTTTATATAGTCATGTTTCCACGGTTCACATTTAAAGTCAGTGATTCCGCCCTACAACGAAAAATCTACCACATCGATACAAAGTCAAAATTATCGATTAAATACTAATTTATTATAATTTCGTATTAAATATATAAATAATTATGATAATATAATTTATCGTTATTCCCTCTTAGAGAAACCTTAAAATAAGAATTTTTATAGCAAATGGAAATTGTATGATATGCCTAACGCACCAGAATTTTGTTCAACGAAATTTCGTAACAAATTTTTAACAAAAAAAAAGATAACTTCTTCAGGCTGTATTGGTATATCCGCGGGGCCTCCACAAAATCAAAGATAAAACGCCTAGCTTGGAATCGAGCCTGCGCTGTTACAAGGTTGCTTAGGCAACGCCTTAACTACCTTGTCTACAACAGCCTCTAAATTTGTACTAATAGTCATTTATTTCTGTTAATAGTTTCTTATGTAATCATCATGACAAATTTTTCAAAATAGCAGCCGTATACTTTAGATATATTTTCAATAAATCCTAGAGCACTATAAGTGGTTGAAACTTCATTATTAACTAGTTAATGATACGATCCAAGGTTTTATGTGAAATAATTGCCGACATATAGTTTCTTCAAAATTTTCTTTTTCAAAAAAAAAAAGAGAAAAAAATCGTTTTATAAAGTTATTTTGGCAAATATCATAAAATACACTACTTTTAGGCTGTTAGTAATGGTAATAGATTTTGAAGAAGAGTACTAAACAATAAGAGAATTAATAAAAATGGAAAATAATATGCTTTGAACCATATATGAAATAAAGTTGTGTTGGTTTAAACATATAAAAAGCATGTCTGGAACATCCGTAGCTCAGGTGGTTAGGCGTAGGTCTTACCAATCTGAGATCTAGCGGCGCCGGTTCGTATCCGGTCAGGGGTGTTTTTTTTCAACTTTTTTCAAACTTTTTTCAGTGAGTAACGGTCCCACAAAATGAAAAACGACCCCCAACCATGGTTAGACAGTATAGGACTTCATTGGAGTCTTGGGCCGACGAAAAAAAAAATACATGGCTGCAGAAAGCATAACTAAAAACTTAGCCAATGATAACTATAAAATGGGAAGTGGTCCTCCAGAATAAAGGACTGCAAAGAATATATGACCATAATAATGATGGATCTTTCTGGAGGATTTAGTGGTCCGTTGAAGCAGGAAGAATGTTGCAAAGAGAATCCCATAGAAAGTAGCCAAACTACATGTAACATCAAGTATTTAAACATATTTTATAATCTCGATTAATAGGTTAATCGAGATTATAATTTAATGTGCCAACGTTTCGGCTAGAGTTTCTAGCCTTCTTCAGGGCTAAAAACAGAACAAGATAACAACCACAGTAAGTATAGAAAAATAAAAAAATAAAAAGGAAAGTATAAACAGAATAATTTTACACATAAAGATAACGACCATAACAGAACAGAACCATCTTCATCAAGATAACAGAACCATCTTTTCCTCATTCATCATCCACGGTCAACTATCTCATAATTATATTTTATAATCGTTTAAAAGTACTTGTAACCATACCGCAGTTACATGAGTGCTACTTACTTAATATTTGCCGTATAAGCTGTGGAACCAGGTTCGGCGGCCCAATTCCTTACAGTA
>NW_027111890.1:17969-20608 GCF_000696795.3 Halyomorpha halys
ATTTTTCTTTATTCCAAATTTTACTCTGTAACTAAGCACGGTACTGAAAAAAAAAATAACGAGTTCCCCGTTTAATAACTAGAGTCGTGAAAATTATTTTATTAATTTTTTTTTTTAATTTTCTCTGGCACTTACATTTATTACCGTACCAGATTATTAATCATGTCGAAAAATATAATAAGCCTCGACAGAATCGAGAATTTGAAGTGGGGTCGAGTAAGGCTTAAGATATTTAAAAAAAATTCCTTCTCCAGTCAGGGTAAGGTTTAAAATATTTCAACCCTTCATTTATTATTTCCCTCATAATTCTAAGGCATATTTCTTCCTCTTGTTTCGTTATTATTTAATTATATAAAAAAAAAATAAATAAGACGGTGCCTTATATACTTTTTGGTAAATATTTAAATTACAAAATAAATGGTACTATTATTACAAGAGCCTGGGAGAAAAAAAGGCTGTTATTTCACCCCAATTTTTTATTACTTTAATAAAAACTACGTATAATTACCAGTAAAATTAATGAGTGTGCCAAGTATAGGTAGGGGATAAAAAATGGCGGCTGTTTCAAAATATAAAAAAAAAATTATTTTTTTCATTCAGAACTCTATATCTTTAAAACTACCAACAACACTAGAAAACCTAAGAGTGCATCATATAAAGTAGAGTAATGCTGCTAAAATAAGAGCCCTAATAGAGCTAGTTACTTTCAATATTTCCTGACATATAGCTTTTAAAAAGCAACATTTCATAAAGACTGCTGAAAAATCAGATATAAGTGAATTTATTTTGACAAATCCATATCTTAGAACCATAAGACGTACATATGTCTGTATATATATGTACATACACTAATCCTCTTTTTTTTCTTACCTTATTTCTTAAATTTATTGTTTTTAGCATGAATATATATACCAATATATTTTTTTTATTCTGTACTGCAGGACGTTTTTTTTTCTGAAGTGGCCTACATTTTTTGAGTTGTAATTTTGTTGTAGTGGGCATTCTTCGAATTTCAAAACCAATGTGCTGGGGCACACATTGGTTTTGAAATTTATACTAAACATAAAAAAAAAACTTATTCCCTAAATACGTGTGCTGGCACGTCGTTTCTGAGTTTTTACCAGGTTCGTAGTGTATATGGAGAAGAGGGGAAGAGACAGGACCGCCCCTTGTGGAACACCGCACGTTACTGAGATTGTTCTGGAGTGATTTTCACGAACCCGTACAGCTAGGCTACGGTTGTTTAAAAACGATATTATAATGCTATAGAGTTGTTCTAGGCAGTCGAGGTCCGCGAGCTTATGGCATAAAATGCCGTGAGACACGGAATCGAAGGACTTCGTACAGTCTATAGAGATCATAGCTGTTGCATGATTTTTATTGAAGTCTCTGCACACCTCGGTTTGTAGTTTCATTAGGTGATATTCCGAGCGGAGATGAGCTTGGAAGCCAGTTTGCTCATTACGGACGACTGAGTGTTCCTCACAACAATCTCTGAGATAATTTAGAATAATTTTCTCAAAGACCTTTGCTAGGTGTGGTAGAAGGCTAATGGGCATATTGTGGTCTGCCTTGTCACCTGACTTTGCTAGTTTTAGTATCGGGAACAGAATGGGGTGTTTCCATATTGCAGGAAAGTATCTCATTCGCAAGCACGAGTTGTACAGGTTCGTGAGATGTGCTATGCCCTTTCTGAGGAGTTGCTTCAGCAAGACCGTTTGGACTTCCTCGTGGCCGGGTGCGCGATGTCTGTTTGACCTCCTCAGAATAGCTTTTAGCTGCCTGGGGCTGACAAACATGTCGTTCTCTTTCTTCTTGCCGGCTCTCAATGAGAGGTAAGATAAGGTGGTGGTGGTCGGAGGTGGGAGGGATGTAGGTCGGTTTAAACCTCGATTTAGCGGCGGTTCTATACCACTTTTAAAACGGGAAGATAATGCTGCGTGTAAGGGCCGCCCGTAGCTCAAATACTGCGTGTATTTTTTTATATAAGAATTTTATTTTCAAAATTAAAATAAATCTTGAATAATGAAGTCATTGTAATAAGAGTAATGAAATATTTTTAATATAAAAAGATTACTCATTACATAGTTAATAGTACGCATAGGGTTAGTAGAGCAACTGTTACGTTAAAGCCAGTTTACGCGGTGACACTTAACAGCCACGGTAGGAACTTTCGCTGCCAAAGCAATGGTTGAGCTTGTTACGATTGCCTTGGTAAGATAAAAACACTGGCGATATCTGCGTAGACAAAAGGGATTATGGGGAAAAACAAAAACACGAGCGATATGTTTAGACGAGTGGGCTTTGGTTTTGTGAAGGGGAATCTTCAGCACTTCCTGGATAGGTAAGTTGTGGCATTACATCGTTAGAGATTATATCTCTATAATTCTGGTGATACGGTAATCGGAAAGAATATATCGGACAACCTTGTGTTCTGCCAGGAGTACACCCAAAGACTACGTGGGGTTCGAACTAAATTTTATTTTCATATCACTTTTATATTCCTTTGTGCAGTAATGTAAGTAATAGTTGTTAAGGTTAATCAGTTAAGTCAACCTATAAGTTCTCATTGTTTTATTAATTGATATGAATTCTTTTCTTTGAATGAAAGGTCATTCTGTGTACATATATTTCTTCTT
>NW_027111890.1:21063-28281 GCF_000696795.3 Halyomorpha halys
TGTAATTAACAGTATGTATACTTAAGAAATAAATAATAAGAAAACGAAGTTATAAATATATGATAATGTAGAAATAAATTAAAATAAAATAGTAATTATAATAGTAAAAATAGCCGTTAAAATGTAACATAACCCAAGATAGGGAAATTTGTAGATAAGAAATTTTGATTTAGTCTCGACGAATGTTTGAGTGATGTTGCGGCGAACAACATATTTAGGCGTGTTATTTGGTTTTAACATGGACATCCGCAACTGTAGTATGTAACAATCAGCTTGAACTAATGTTGATTCAGTTTTAAATTTGAACAGCCCAGATCTCAGTAAATGAAACCCTGACACTGGGTAACATTTTATCTTCCGGATACTTAACCAACAAAATGCACAGGTAATGAAGGGCCAGAGCCTAATTAAGGGTTGGATTTCAGAGGCGGTGGAAGGATCCTGTTTCGTGTGTAGTGAAATAAACAAAGAGGTTGAAGAAAGCCTTTGTAGCAACTCTTCAGCGTAACCGGATCTTTATCCTTTCCCAACGGGTCCTCCTCCTCGTTATATATTCTCCAGAACCGTCTTTACACAAAGGCCTCGGGTGTACTAAGTAATCCAGAGAGGCTATGCACTTTGGGGGAAATCTTCTGGAAGGGTTAATAACCCTTCATTTTTTAAATTGAACTATAAAAAATCCTCAAATTAGTAAATGTAATGTTACCACAGCCTTTTAATTTTTATTTATAATATTTAAAAGTAAAGTAGAAGAAGCGTTGAAAAAATGGATCCCAATTTGTTTTGGCGTATTAATTTTTTTGTAGGCAATCTGTACGACACTAAAAAAACTGGCACAAACCTATGTACCTATGTAATAAAATCAAAATCAGAAAAAAATAATAAAACTTCTTAGAAATTTTCATTATTTGAAACTTCTCATTCATCTTCTCCCTTTTAACAGCTATTTATTTATTTATTAAAATTCAGACGCTTCGGGGGATTGTCAGGAATAGAAGAGAAAACAAAGCTAGAAACTATTGGGTTTGGGTAGTTAGGGAGTATTGAGTGGATTGATGTCTGGTTATGAATAAATCGGCAAACTATTGAACATTAAGGTCTTTATGGATGATTTTCATTGTGTCAAGTGTAATGGACGACAGAAGAATTAGTGGTGATTTAATTTAGGGACATTGTTGCTAGGTCTGGTGTATTGTTGGTGTCCGTTGGCTGAGGTTAGGCGCAAAACTGTGAATTTGGAAGCTGCAAATTATGAATATCTCTCCCTCACTCTATCCACCCTTCCTCACTCTAATATTATAATAATATCGTAAATATAGTTAGATTAAGAAAGTATAACGTCTAAGTTATTTAATATTGTTGTTTTCAGTTTGTAATTAGATACTAAGAAATTATTTTTGTGGAGTGGATATGCGAGTAAAAATAATATTAATTAATCTTACAAATTAAGAAGCATTGAGGATTTTACGAAGGATTTTGGATTTCAAAGGATTGGATACCGGAGGAATTCAATGATTACCGAAGCCCCAAAATTCAACTCCGTAAGTCCAAATAGGCCTGTTTTTAATGAAGTTTGTCACATATATGTAGTAGCTATACAGCTGAAATGGTTGCAATAAACAAAAGTTTAAATGTTTTTCACCCAAAAAAACAAAAACTGGTCATCTGTACAGACTCTTTGTCTGTCCTACTTAGCTTAAGAAATCTTTTTTCAACTAACCCGCTAAATCAAACTATATATTACTCATTACAGTCTGCCATCAGAAACGGTATTTCAGTGTTCTTCGCCTGGGTCCCTGGACACTGCGGAATAGAGGGCAACGAACTGGCCGATAGGGCAGGAAAAGTGGCGATTGCTGAAGGAATACCATATCGCTAAGTGCCTGTTAATGATTTCATTGCTCTCACTAAGCACAAGATTAAATTGAAATGGAGACAAATGTGGGAAAATGTTTCCAATAACAAATTGAGGGAAATTAGAAGTGATGTCTCCCCTTGGATATCATCAACTAGAGATGTGCGCAAAGAAGAGGTGATTTTGACGCGCCTTCGAATAGGTCACACGCGCCTGACCCACGGTTATCTTATGGCCCGCGATCCTCCACCATTATGCCAAACTTGCGGAACAGAACTTACAGTGAAACACATTCTGACGGAATGCCGATCTTATAACACCCTCAAATCTTTATATAATATACCTGATATCTCCATTCCATCTTGGAGGATAAAAAACATACCATAGATAGACTTATTAAGTTTCTACATCATTCCAAGCTCTACCATAAAATTTAATCAAATCCCGCCAGAAACATGAATCTGCTACAGAGATGTTTTAACCCGTCTTCGGATAGGCCATACGCGACTCACCCACTGTCATCTCATGAAGAAGGGAGGATGCACCGATGTGTAGATGCTGCTGAAGTGATCTCGCTGTTGGGCACATTCTTACTGCATTGCTCTGGAGTCTCACCGATTCTCTTCATGTGTACAGGAAATGATCAGAGAAGTAATAAATTTGTGAAGTGTAAATTGTAATTGTTAACATGTAATGGTAATTGTGATTGTAAATTTCTCACTTTGTAATTTTAACTGTATTTGTATTTCTACTGTATGAACAGGCCAACTGTAATCGAATTTGTAAATGGCCCGAGTGGTCGAAACACTTAAATAAAAAAAAAAAAAAAAAAAATATGAAGTTTGGAAACTTGGACTGTTTATCTAGTAAGTGCCGTAACAGTAATAATTGAGGCGCAGTACCCTTTCTTTGCACTATTGTATAAGGATTCAAAGTTAGGCTTTAGTTCAGATTTGGACCAAGATAGCTGATTTGTTCAACAGGGATAAGTGGAATATTACTAAAGGTATTGTAGGGCAGTCCGTAGGTTTACGATTAAGAATAAAGATGATTTGAAGGTTTTTTTTAATCCTCTAGTTTTGACACCAATCTTCAAGGGTTGTGGTATAGGACTGGAGAGTCTGGGATGTAATTAACAGTATGTATACTTAAAAAATAAATAATAAGAAAACGAAGTCATAAATATACGATAATGTAGAAATAAATTAAAATAAAATAGTAATGTTAGTAGTAAAAATAGCCGTTAAAATGTAACATAACCCAAGATAGGGAAATTTGTAGATAAGAAATTTTGATTTAGTCTCGGCGAATGTTTGAGTGATTTTGCGGCGAACAACATATTTAGGCGTGTTGTTTGGTTCTAACATGGACTTCACATGATTTAATTAACATTAAATAATTAACTATTTCATTTATTTGCACACTACACATTTACAGTTTATTTTATTACAGTTTTTTAAATATGTATCTTTTCTCTTGTGCATATGACATCTAAAAAAAGATACAAACACTTGACATAGTACAAAAAAAGAAAAAACATAAGTAGAAAATAACAGGGGTATACAATGAAAAGAAAAGTTTTGTTGTTGGATTTGGTAGTGGGACTTCAAGCCAAGACGTAGGGTGGGAATAGTGGATCTTTTTTATTTTATCAGAAAGAATGAGGATATACGAAAGGGACCTGTACTGAAAAAGGCGTGGTGTGGGTTGAGAAGAGTTGCCTCAATAAAAATAGTATACCCATTTACTCTGAGTTTTTTGACCGCACTCGGACCATATTCCATTCGGTTATTAATTAGTTTTGCAGGTGTGTGTTATTAAAAACTGAAAATAATCAATATACTTAGCTCGAAATCACATATTTTAATTTTTAAAAATAAATAAGTGTACTGTCATGTCTAATGGTAATCGTTTCAGCTATTTGCTGTTGTTTTTTGCTCCTTTAAATGTTTCTTAACAAAAAACAAAAGTTCTTCAGAATTGTTTAAAAAATAAAAATAGTTCATAAAACGAATGAACTAAATGAGTCAGAGAACATCATCTTATAAGTTTTCATTCCCGTTATTTTTTAATGGTGAAAATAACCGATATGAAAACAACGAAACGTTTTTTGAATTCATTCTTTTCGGAAATTCTTAGATTTCGAGATAAATCATTTTTAAATTTATTTCTATGATTGGCTAATTTAAAAATTATTATGATATTCTAGGAATATTGTTATTTGCTGATATTATTACAATAATTAAATTGGAAGAGGCACTTTCTATTCATGATCTATTTTTTTAAAAAAGTCCCACATGTCACTGCTTGTGCATTTTAACAATGGACGCGAAATCTAAAGTTTTATAATACGAAAAATGATACAAAAATAGTAGACAAGCAGTTCAACTATGCGCACTTTCAAAATTTACTAAAAGAAGAAATAAAAGAACACAATTAAATAGCTGACGTAGTAATGGTGTGTGTCTGTTAGTGATAAAAAAAAAGAAACAATACCTTCACTGCGCTTGTATAACCTTTATAATTAAAAACCGAACTTACGACACTAGTGGTGAAATGGGGAACGAAATAAAAATAGTATTTGTTATTCGTTTCGAACAATAGTCCATTCTGTTTAAAAGAAGAACTGTTGTCATCAAACGTTTTTCTATAGCCAATTGCATCGGGAATTACTAATGGAGTCAATATACTCATAGGATTTCATAAAAAAAAAGTTCATGAGGTTCTATACCCAGTTACCGACTGTTAAAGGAGCAACTACAACTTCAACTACAACCCGAAGACTGAAACCCAGGCTGCAGAAGGACAACGTACGTCTAACGCTACTGTAATGACCACCAACAAAGCAGAACCTCCCCGCTTACCATATAGTACAAGAGCCGGGAAGAAAAAAAGGCAGTTATCTCACCCCAATTTTTGATTACTTCTATTACTACTATGTATAATTAATAGCCAAAATTTATGAGTCTGCCAAGTATAGTTAGGGGGATTAAAAAATGGTGGCTGTTTTAAAACCTTAAAAAAAACATTGATTTTTCATTCGGAGCTCTACATTTTAAAAACTACCAACAACACTAGAAAATCTAAAAGAACATTATTTAAAGAAGAGTAAATTTAATGAAATATGAACCCTAATAAAGCTATTTACGTCCAATAGTTCTCGAGATATAGCCTTTTAAAAAGCAAAATTTCTTAAAAATCTACTGAAAGATTAGTAGTTAGTTAATTTATTTTGAGAAATCTATATCTCAGGAACTATGTGACGTACAGATGTCTATTAGCACTCAAATTAAAGCTAGTTTAATAGACTATAAAGAAGCTTATGACCTATACCTTCGTATAAATCGTAGTTTTCATGATATTTGCTAAAATAAATTGATTTATAGTTGTTCGGACAATAAATTTGATTTATGAAAAACTTTTTTTCAGAAACCATTGGACGTACCGATGTCTGCCAGAGCTCAAATTAAAGCTAGTTAAATTTACTACAAAATAGTTGATTATGTTTATCTTTGTAGGAGAAGTAGTTTTTATGATATTTGACTAAATAAACTTACAAAATGTTAATTTCTAGTTGTACGTGTAAAATGTTGGATTTTTGAAAAAATAAATCTCTAGATCCATAAGACGCACACATGTCTGCCAAGTAGTTTAAAACACTTACCTTCGTAGGGGTAGTGGTTTTTATGCTATTCACATATGAATATAAATTTGGTAAATGAAAATTTGTCCGAATAACTATAAATCAATTCGTATTAGCAAATATCATGAAAACTACTATTTCTACGAAAATAAACGTTATAAACTACTTTATAGCTCATTAAACTAGCTTTAATTTGAGTGCTAATAGATATATGTACGTCAAATGGTTTTTGAGATATAGATTTTTCAAAATAAATTCACTAACTACTGATCTTTTAGTACGTCCTATACGACATTTTTATGAAATGTTGCTTTTTAAAGAGCTATATCTCGAAAACTATTTAACGTAAATAGCTCTATTAGGGCTCATATTTTAGAAAATTCACTCTACTTAAAATGAGATTCTCTTAGGTTTTCTTATGTTGTGGCTGCTTTTTAAAAGATAGAGCTCCATATGAAAAATTAAATTTTTTTAACGATTTGAAACAGCCGCCATTTTTATTCCCCCTACCTATACTTGGCAGACTCATCAATTATGACTATTAATTATACATAGTTTTCATTAAAGTAATTAAACATTGGGGTGAGATAACTGCCTTTTTTCTCCTCTTAGGCTCTTGTAGTTTGGAGCCACTCGCAGATGAGACATTTTGTTATTTTATGAAGTACATATATTTTTTGATTTAATTGTTCTTTTTATAATTATGTACGACATCATACTTTCATTAATTTTCTATAATTTATTTATTTTATTTTTTTTAGGTTACGATATAGTCATATGATCAGTTTATAATACATAGATTCTTTTGAAATTTTGTCCTTTTAGTTTTGAAAAAAATCGACCGACATATCTTTATGTATTTTAGGCGTTCCTAAAAGTAAACCCTCAATGGGTATTTAAAGACTAATAAAATATAGCAGACAAAGGTGATAAAATAAACGTAATTGGAAAATAAGTCCATAAGGAAAAATGGACAATTTTAGTTGTAACTTAAATAGAATCTTAAAACCATAATAAAGGAAGGGGAGAGCTGCAATTTATGAATTAAAAATTTATCGGCAATGTAAGAGCGGCTATGACAGGCAAATCGATGACTTCCAGGTTACAGGTACCGGTACCGGCTGCTATTTCTCAATCCCAAGATCCCAAAGACCTGACTAGCTAATTCGGCGAACATGGCTGACTGGAGATGAGACAGGCCAGGAACCGGAGATAAATCCTCGCTGAAGAAATTACCGGCGCCCCCCTTCACTAAATTAGACCCTCCACCCCCCAACAGTTAGATAGGAATCAGCTACGAAGGGGGCTTACTTTCTGCTTTGCTGCGCTCGCACCTTAACTTTATATCAAATGGGATGGATTTCTCAGAAATTCTTGGAACTATTACGGAAATCTTAGTAAAATAAATATAAAAATACAAAAAATTTATTCTTAAGCAAATTAATTTTAACTTTTTATTTATTTATTGACATTTACAACTGTACATAAATACAACAAGTAAATTTGAAGTAAGAACATAATGGTATGTTACAGGCATTTAGAGAAACTACCCATTAGTAGCACTTTAAAAAGATTTTTACGTTAAGGTCTTGAGGCCATCTTATTTTCAGGCGCCTCGGAGGATTGTCAGGAGTGGAAAAGAAAGCAAGGTTAAAAACTAATGGGTTTGAGTGATTAGGGAGTTTATAATGGAATAATTGATATCTAGTTCGGGCTAGAT
>NW_027111890.1:29396-29774 GCF_000696795.3 Halyomorpha halys
GAAGTATGTAGGGGGCAGGAATTTACGGATCTTGTATAGCAGTCCCGGGTGCCAGACTCGATCAAAAGCCTGTTCTACATCAAGAAAGACTCCCGGGCAGTGCATTCCGTTTTGTCCTCTAATGAAGACAAAACAACATCAACCACACGATGGCATTGCTGGATAGTAATTTTATTTATTAAATTATTTAAAAACAAACTGACATTAATTTACTTGTTGTTATTATTATTCCTGAGACTAAAGAAGGAGACCAGTTTAATTGTGAAATGTGAGAATATAATCATATTAAGGTAATTGTTTGAAATAAAAAAAAAATTGTTAATACTAAACTGTATTGTATGCACATTATGAATTGTGTTTATTTGTATTGTTAAGTAC
>NW_027111890.1:30337-32905 GCF_000696795.3 Halyomorpha halys
CTTTTTTTCTGACCCCTTTATTAATTTTTTTTTATTGGGATTCATTTTTATTATTTAATATCAATTAAGAAATGATCAATCAAATCAATCAATCAAAGAAATGATTGTGGAAGTAACCTTTTATTTTACATATGTAACGTTTCGGCCCTTTCTGTAGGCCATTCAAACACTTTTATCTTGACCCTAGTCACATTATTAAAATGTATTTTCATATATAGAACTGGAATTATTTGTTAAAATTAATTAAAATTTATATTTTTGCTAAAAATAAAAAAAGGCTCAAGAAATTTAAATATAACATATGCCCTGAACTAGTAAAACATGATAACGGACAATATAAAAACTTACGGAAAATCGATTGTTAAGTTTTAAGGATAATTTAATGTACTCAGCTCCAACAAAAATTACAAAATTATATTAGCCAATTATTTTTTGTGTTTTATCGTGACTAAAGCTCACAGTACACAAGACAGACCTAGTGATTTGTGTATTTCACAGACCAAACTTGCAACCATCACCTCATTTTAATATTTCTATTTGTATTACATATTTATATAAAAATAAAGCTATATTTAGTTATGTTTGAAGTTTTTTTTTTATATGTAAAGATCCCATAGCTAGTTGTAGAAATCCTTTCAATGACTATTGCGGTCGATATTCATTCTTACTACAACTTAAGACATTATTTTTTCCTCATACCTTATATTCCCTGACACACATTACTAAGAATAACAAATTCGTAAGGCAAGCAATATAACCCTAAACGACTAAGAGGCGAAGTATTTTTGTCCTCGGAACCGCAGCAAGCCGGCGCCTCCATTACACGGCCGACCGCCCAGAGGATTATTGAGTTAGTAGAGTTGGCCATGGCGATATATGGTGAGCTGACCAAGTGGCCAATGGCCGGGAAAAACTTGCAGGGAACTGTATCCCTTTGGGCTGCCCAATAAATCACCAGTTCTGGGCAGTTTCCAATACTCGGCCGAGATCGGTGTAGGCTGTATTTAGGGGTAATAACAGTGTTAATAATATATATACACCAAACAAATTTCGGACGTGCAAAGATGAAAAGGAATTACGTATCCATATTTATTTAATAACAAAGAACTTTTAAAATAAAGAAACTTACAACTGTACATAAAAATATAATAAGAAAGTGTGATAAATGTATCAGAACACATGATAGTCTTAGGAAGGAACCACTCAATGGTGGTACAAGAGCCCAAGAGGAGAAAAAAGGCAGTTATCTCACCCCAATTGTTGATTGCTTTAATGAAAACTATGTTTAATTAATAGTCAAAATTGATGAGTCTGCCAAGTATAGGTAGGGGGAATAGAAAATGGCGGCTGTTTCAAAGCGATAAAAACAATTAATTTTTCATTTGGAGCTCCATATTTTAAAAAGTAGCCACAACATAAGAAAATCTAAGATATTGTCGTTTAAAGTACAATAAATATGCTAAAATATATAGCTAATAAAGCTATTTACGTTAAATAGTTCTCGAGATATAACTTTTTAAAAAGCAATATTTCATAAAAATGTTGTATGGGACGTATTGAAAGATCAGCAGTGAATTTATTTTGAAAAATCTATCTCAAAAACCATTTGACATACAGATGTCTATTAACACTCAAATGAAAGCTAGTTTAATGAGCTATAAAGTAGTTTATGATGTTTATCTTCGTAGGAGTAATAGTTTACATGAAATTTGCTAAAATAAATTGATTTATAGTTGTTCGAACAAATTTTCATTAGCCAAATTTATATTCATATGTGAATATCATAAAAACAACCCCTACGAAGATAAGTGTCATCAACTACTTTATAGTATGTTAAATGTCCTTTATTTTGAGTGTTGGCAGACATATGTGCGTCAAATGGATCTAAAGATATATTTTCTCAAAAATCTAACATTTTATACGAACAACTATAAATTAACATTTTTTGAGTTTATTTTGCCAAATATTATAAAAACTACTACTCCTACAAAGATAAACATAATTAACTATTTTTTAGTAAATTTAACTAGCTTTAATTTGAGCGCTGGCAAACATCGGTATGTCCAATGGTTTCTGAAATAAAGTTTTTCATAAATCAAATTTATTGTCCCAACAACTATAAATCAATTTATTTTAGCATATATCATGAAAAATACTATTCCTACGAAGGTAAAGTTCATAAACCTCTTTATAGTCCATTAAAATAGCTTTAATTTGAGTGCTAATAGAGATCTGTACGTCGAATGGTTATTGAGACATAGATTTCTCAAAATAGATTCACTAACTACTGATATTTCAGTACATTTTTATGAAATGTTGCTTTTTAAAAGGCTCTATCTTGAGAACTATTGGACGGCAATAGCTTTATTATGGCTCATATTTTAGCAAGTTTTCTCTCCTTTAAATAATGTTCTTTTAGATTTGTGTTTTGTTGTTAGTAGTTTTAAGATATAGAGCTCCGAATGAAAAAATAATGTTTTGAAACAGCCAGGAATAAACCCCCTACCTATACTTGGCAGACTCATCAGTTTTGACTAGTAATTATACATAGTTTTCATTAAAGTAATC
>NW_027111890.1:32955-35164 GCF_000696795.3 Halyomorpha halys
AAGTAGTTTATGATGTTTATCTTTGTAGGAGTAATAGCTTTCATGAAATTTGCTAAAATAAATTGATTTATAGTTGTTCAGACAAATTTTCATTTGCCAAATTTATATTCATATGTGAATATCATAAAAACTACTACCCCTACGAAGATAAGTGTCATCAACTACTTTATAGTATGTTAAATGTCCTTCATTTTGAGTGTTGGCAGACATATGTGCGTCAAATGGATCTATAGATATATTTTTTCAAAAATCTAACATTTTATACGAACAACTATAAATTAACATTTTTTGAGTTTATTTTGCCAAATATTATAAAAACTACTACTCCTACAAAGACAAACACATTTAACTATTTTGTAGTAAATTTAACTAGCTTTAATTTGAGGGCTGGTAGACATCGGTACGTCCAATGGTTTCTGAAATAAAGTTTTTCATAAATCAAATTTATTGTCCGAACAACTATAAATCAATTTATTTTAGCATATATCATGAAAACTACTATTCCTACAAAGGTAAAGTTCATAAACCTCTTTATAGTCCATTAAACTAGCTTTAATTTGAGTGCTAATAAACATCTGTACGTCGAATGGTTATTGGGACATAGATTTCTCAAAATAGATTCACTAACAACTGATATTTCAGTACATTTTTATGAAATGTTGCTTTTTAAAAGGCTCTATCTTGAGAACTATTGGACGGAAATAGCTTTATTATGGCTCATATTTTAGCAAGTTTACGCTCCTTTAAATAATGTTCTTTTAGATTTGTGTTTTGTTGTTAGTAGTTTTAAGATATAGAGCTCCGAATGAAAAAATAATGTTTTGAAACAGCCGCCATTTTTTAATCCCCCTACCTATACTTGGCAGACTCATCTGGTTTGACTAGTAATTATATGTAGTTTTCATTAAAGTAATCAAAAATTGGGATGAGATAACTGCCTTTTTTTCCCGGCTCTACTATTCCGGAACCTTAATCACTGCTGATACTTTAATCATTGCTTTAAATTAGAAGATCCCATGGCCATCTTCTTTTCAGACGCCTCGGAGGATCATCAGTGATTGTTAAGGATAAGAGATTAAGAGCTAATGGGTTTGGATGGGTAAGTATTTTGTAAGAAAAGGATGTGTATCTATTTCGGGTCAAATCTGCAACGCATGGGATGTTGCGATCTTTATGGATAATTTTATTTGTGGTGTAATAAGGAATATCAAGGATTTTACGGAAGATTTTGGATTGTAAGGATTGGATACAGGAGTTTGATGGTTTATTGGAGCCCCAAAGCTCAATTCCGTATGTCCAAATCATGATGAGCGTTTATCAAGTAGCTGTTGTAGTAATCGAAATCTACGAGCAGTTTCTTGTAGTTTCAGTCTAGTATGTGGATTTCAAATGAGTCTCTTGTCAAGGTGGAGTCCTAAGTAGCTAAGCTGTTCAAAAAGAATTTGTGGGATATTAAAAAAAGACACATTAGAACAGGAAATCAGAGTTTTACGTCGAAAAGTAAATGTGATCAGATGGGATTTATTAGGATTTATTTTAATTCACAAATTGTGACACCATTCTTCAATGGATGCTATGTGTGACTGCAGAGCTTGAGATGCAGCATTAGGGTCATTGTTTCTAGACAGTACACGTGAAGGAATTTTATAACTGCTAAAGATATGTTTTAACAATTTCTTAACTGGTACCACATATTAATATATAACATATTTTTTATATCGTATATATCTTATAATGATTTTCCTATTGTTAGATAATAACAAACCTTGTGGTATTTGTGACAATTAATGATTCATTTATTTATTAAATAAATCAATGGTATCTTTCTATAGTCTCAACACTCTTTATTATATTAATAGTCCAACGTTTTGGCCGTTTTTAATAAATAAATACTAGTCTCACGAAATTGAAAACAATTATGTTAGATTGATTTATTGTTTTTTTTTTTTATGTCTTCATTACAATATCAGCTTTCTGGGTCTTACATTGTTACTATAACAATTAATTTCCTTTAACGAATTCATAATATTGGGATTTAGTCGCATAGTAACGACATGCCTAACTATTTAATTAAAATTAATGATTAAAAAAAGAGAATAATTCAAAATAAATGTATTACTTTATTATTATTATTTTTTTATTCTTTGCATACCTTAGTTCCAGTTTGCTGCGTGTAGCTCTTTAACATCTTTATTGATTATATTGATAT
>NW_027111890.1:35214-36392 GCF_000696795.3 Halyomorpha halys
TTTTACGGAAGATTTTGGATTGTAAGGATTGGATACAGGAGTTTGATGGTTTATTGGAGCCCCAAAGCTCAATTCCGTATGTCCAAATCATGATGCGCGTTTATCAAGTAGGTTTTGTAGTAATCGAAATCTACGAGCAGTTTCTTGTAGTTTCAGCCTAGTATGTGGATTTCAAATGAGTCTCTTGTCAAGATGGAGTCCTAAGTAGCTAAGCTGTTCAAAAAGCATTTGTGGGATATTAAAAAAAGACACATTAGAACAGGAAATCAGAGTTTTACGTTGAAAAGTAAATGTGATCTGATGGGATTTGTTAGGATTTATTTTGATTCACAAGTTGTGATACCATTCTTCAATGGATGTTATGTGTGACTGCAGAGTTTGAAATGCAGAAATAGGGTCATTGTTTACAGACAGTACACATATAGGAATTTTACGACTGCTAAAGATAGGCTTTAACGATTTCTTAACTGGTACCACATATTAATATATAACGTATTTTTTTATATCGTATTTATCTGATAATGATTTTCCTATTGTTAGATAATAATAATCATTGTGGTATTTGTGATAATTAATGATTAATTTATTTATTAAATAAATCAATGGTATCTTTCTATAGTCTCAACACTCTTTATTATATTAATAGTCCAACGTTTTGGCCGTTTTTAATAAATAAATACTAGTCTCACGAAATTGAAAACAATTATGTTAGATTGATTTATTGTTTTTTTTTTTTATGTCTTCATTACAATATCAGCTTTCTGGGTCTTACATTGTTACTATAACAATTAATTTCCTTTAACGAATTCATAATATTGGGATTTAGTCGCATAGTAACGACATGCCTAACTATTTAATTAAAATTAATGATTAAAAAAAGAGAATAATTCAAAATAAATGTATTACTTTATTATTATTATTTTTTTATTCTTTGCAGACCTTATTTCCAGTTCGCTGCGTGTAGCTCTTTAACATCTTTGTTGATTATATTGATATCTATTTGGTTTTTGGCCTCCCACGTGGCCATATATACTGGCATTTATTGTTGTGTAGGGGCGTCCTGATGGATTGCTTCGTGCCACTTGTCTCGCCCATCTTAATCTTCTTGCCACCATATCATTGACTTACCAGTCCGTGCAAGCAGTTCACTGTCTGTTTTTCTCATCCATGCGTCAAGG
>NW_027111890.1:37162-45722 GCF_000696795.3 Halyomorpha halys
ACTTCATTGGTCATCAACGCCATTTATATTTTATTTAATTTTGCTAATATTCGTTAAATTTTATTTATTTTTTAATTTGATTATTTATTATTTTATTTATTTATTTTATTATTATTTTTTTTGTTTTTCTTCCTTCCGATCAAGTTATATTTTTGTCAGTAAATTTTGTGAATTTAAAAACTGAAACACCAATTTTGTCGCTTTATCATTATCTCCAAGGGTTCTTGAGATATCTTGGTTTAGTCCTAAGCTATTGAGGTGTGCTGTGAAATATGGACATCGTTGGAAAACATGGCTTATTGTTATATTGTTGTTGCAATACTGGCAGTTCGGAGGCGTTCCTTTTGAAATAAGATAGGAGTGGGTGAGCCTCGTGTGATCTATTCTCAGCCTGGTCAGTACAACTTCCTCTCTACGGCATTTACGGCTGGAGGTACGCCAGGGCTTGACATCCTTTTTAATAATTTTTAATTTATTCATTGGGCTCTCGATCCACAAAGAAGAACCCAAGTCTTGGAGCCCTATATCAGAAAGGATTTATCACGGCGTTGTACAGCTTTAGGTTTTGGTAGATTTATTTTGATTCAGTTTGAAGTAGGTTGCTGGCACTGTGTTATAGGCTGGTCCATCACAGTCAGTCCATTAAATGGCAGATATATTGAGGTTATTGCGGAGTAAAGGAAACGATCTGTCAACCACGCGAAACATTTTAGTGTGGATTTTTCAGCTTGCAATAATATACTATGTTTCAACTTCTGTTACTTGCAAGCCGATTTCTTCTACTTCTTTTAATAGCCTTCCATGTCATCTTGGTTACATCCCATGATCGCTATGTTGTTCGTGTAGGCTATTTTATGTTTTATTCCTGCGTGAACTCCACAGTTTTCGCGTGGTGTTCTTCTAATCATCTTTTCTATGTCATTCAGTAAAAGCGACTAAAATTGGAAAAAGACTTGAAACCTGCCACTCTCGCCCTCAGTGGTAGCATATTTGACTTTGACTTACATATTTTCAAACAGACAATTATAGCGAGTAGATTGGTCGATGTACGACTTGTCATTATCACTCTAGATGAGGTCATAAAAAAAGGCAATCCTTCCCGACCAAACGCGCCCCACTAAGACCCCTTACGAGCGAGCGATGGTCCTATATCACTTTTGAAATATTTGCTTACAACAGGAAGAGGAGACTTTAAGATAGTTAAATCGACTAAAATTGGAAAATGGCGTGAATATTTTAAGATTGATTGAAAACGAGCTGGTATAACAGGAAACTTTTCATTTCAATAAAGATTTTAAGATGTGAAAAGAGTTAAACTTGTGTCTTCAAGAACAAATTAATAGATTATAACTTTTTAAATAATTTTTTCAGTATTTTTTAACACTGTTGTAACTTACACATACATCCCCTGTGAAACTGACCGTTGGAATGCTCTAAACGTAGAACGATATAAATTAATTAAATAAACTAAATATCATGTTTACTCTTTGTTCTGTGGGAGAGTAATTGATGATTGTGGTGTGTATCAAGGATAACATACTTAGGGCAGGGGAGAGCCCTCATCAGAGTGAGTGGTCGGGGGCTGAGGTTAATAATTGATGTCCTTCAGGATCCCAGGGCATCGTGTCCCCTAGTCCTGCGTGACCTCACAAGGAGTCCTAGTACACTTCACCTTGATACGGGATATCCTAAGAGACTTCTTGATGGCTTCTTCACAATAAAATCATTCATCACGATCATAACGAGACATCAGTTTGTTTGTTTTTACTCCCAATACTATGTAATTAAATAAGAAATGAGTTTCGTAAAATTTTAATTTTGCAATTCACGGAAAAAACTGCAACATAACGATATCAAAACTTTTGATTGACTCAATGACCATTAATATTTTTAAAAATTAAGAAAGAAATTCTTATACAAAAATCCATTATATATATGTAAAATGTTTGATTGACCGTAAGTCAATTTCATGATATCCAGGGCTGCGGTCAAGAAGGAAGAAAAATACTGTTTATTTATTTTCTACAGACGTCTCGACCTTCTTTGTAGTTCTTCATTAGGGTTGTTTGGAGGGAGTGTAAACAGAAGCCCCTCAAATGAAAATTAAAGAATTCGATAACAGAAGCAGCCCTAGTGAAGACCAACAACTAAAATAAATAAATAGTTTTTAATATTTTTTCTTCCATTTTGACCCCAACCCTGCCAATCTCCTTAAAAAACTCTTTTTGTTCTATCTCTATTTTTAATATAATTAATTTGAAGGAACTTTCTCTTGAAAATATATTAATATAAGGAGACGATGGTTGGGGTGTGGTCAGAGAATAACACAAATAAGTTAATAAACTTATTTATTAGTATTAACGTTTCGTGTAGTGGGAAATAAAACGTCTTATATAGGTAATTAAATATTTAAGTAAAATAACATAATCAATGAAATACAATTTTTTTTAAATAATTTATTTATTGTTATGTACAACTGTATACATATATACTCAGCAAGTAAATTCGCTGTAAGTGATATTATGACATGAAACAAACATGTGGAGAATCTACCCATTGATAGAACTCCAAAAACATTTCTAAAGAAGATCTGGAGGCTATCTTCTTTTCAGACGCCTAGGAGGATTATTAAGTAATGAAGGAGAAGGCTAGAAACAAGTTGGTTTAGGTGGTTGGGAAGTTTATCATGGAAGTATTGGTATCTGGTTCTGGCCAAATCGGCAACATATGGGACATTGAGGTCCTGATGGATGATTTGATTTGTGACAAAGTAAGGAGCATTAAGGATTTTACGAAGGATTTTGGACGGTAAGGATTGGATTCGGGAGGTATTCGAAGGTTTAGTGGAGCCCCAAAGGTCAACTCCATATGTCCATATTGGCCTTATAAGTCATGTAGATCACTCTTTTGTAATGGATTGGAAGATTAAATAAAAATATAAAGTTATATAATGCAAAGGAACAACTAAATATGAATATTTTAATTAAAGAATAATAATTTTTAAATTAAAGTTATAGAAGCAAATTTATGTAACTAATGAAATGTGTAAGTCAAATATAAGAATAAAGAAACAAAATATAAAGTTAAGTAAGACAAAAGAGTAATTAGAAAATTTGACAATAACAATATATGGTGAACAAAATTAATAACGTGGGTAAGGAAAAATAAGAAAAGAATTAAGAAGAAGAAGGGGCTAAAAGAAATATTGCTAAAAAAGAGGATAAAACAAGACACACTTGGACTTCTTCGAAGACGTTGGACATCCAAGTGTTGTCAGCAGCCCGGGCGGCAAAGACACTGAGTTAAGAAATACGTCACAGAGACGCGAAATTACCCGAAGGTGAGAATACGTTACAAGTTATTAGTTGTAAAAGGATGACGAAAAATGATTTTAAAATTATTTAAGAACATTAAACATTGTTACTTTTTTAATAAATTATCTATTTGGGAATATCGAGTGATGGTTCTCTTGTGATAGAATCAAATATTAAAATCGTGTCGAAACGAGAGCGTGACTCTCAGATATTCTTTTTCGGCATTCAAAGTCTTAAAGATCTAAATATTTGGTGGAACGCGTTGCCTGATGCGACAGTCTAGTGCGGGCCTGATTACGTTACGGCCTGAAAGTGTATTTCTGTAACTTAACAAACTTAAACAACTGTGAAGACTTAAATGACTTTATTCTTACATATTTACAAACATAACATAGTTTACTGGAAGATTATTGATTGACCGTGTTTTTATAGATGAATGGAATATGGTCCGGGTGCGGTAATAAAATAACTCAAATAGTAAATGGGTATACTATTTTTATTGAGCCTACTTTTCGCCCCACGTTGCAGGGCTTCGTCAGGGCTAAAAAAGATACAAACACTTGACATATTTACAAAAAAAAACATAAGTGGAAAATAACAGGAGTATACAATGAAAAGTAAAATATAATAAGAAAAATTACAACAACAGTAAATGAAAATGGTAATAGTAACAGATAGATAAGAGATAAAATAAGAGAAGAAATATTAAAGAAAGTACAAATTAAGAGATGAAAAAAGAAAAGAATAAATTCAAATGATGAGACAGAATTCATACCTGTTTTGACGGGAGTCAATGTCAGAGTAATCCGTTTGTATTGGGCCTCCCACAAGGCCCTATTTACCTACTCCTAGTAGGGATGGCAGTTTAGCACGCCACAATAACGAAAATAATTTTAAAGTAAATATTGTAAAAAAAAATATTTAAATTAGGTATACAATAAATGGTAATATACATAATAGAGGGGGAGTAGAGATATTTACAAAATTATTAAAAAAGGAAAAGAAAAAAAAGAAAAACAGATTGAAAAACAAAAGAGAAATAAAGCATAAAATAATGGGATACAATATGTGTAAGTAATTAAGAAAGACAATATACCAATACAGAGAAGTGTAAATTATAATAGAAAATTAATAATAAAATAATTAATATAAGTACACTTAAGAAGGTAACAAATGAATATAAATTAAAAGATAAGATACATGAATATAAATGAAACAGGAAGGATAGTAAATATAAAAATAATTAAATAAATGGTGCGAATTTAGAGAAACAAGAATAAAAGATATGACAAGAAAGTGGGCTTCTGAAATCCAGAACAAAGTGAAAAGAAGTATTATGAGGGTAATACTTATGTTTTTCTTTTTTTTTTTGTAACTATGTCAAGTGTTTGTATCTTAGGGCCCTGACGAAGCCCTGCAACGTGGGGTGAAACGTTGGCTCAATAAAAATTGTATAATCATTTACTATTTGAGTTTTTTTGACCGCACCCGGACCATATTCCATTCATTTAACATAGTTTAGTGGCTACAGATATCTCTCTTTCTCAGACTGTAACTCCCTTATCTAGTTAGGTAACTATAGCTTAAAAATGTATATGTACACTTAAGAAAAGGAGGTAGGAACAGCATGAAAATAGGGAAAGGGGATGGAACAATCAGATAATTTAGGAAACCAGGAGGGGCCTAGAGAGCCTATGGAATGAGAAAGAAATATGGAAGTGGGAAAAAGGCGGGTCTAGGAAGAGGGTGTGCTCTTTTGTCAGACTATTCCCAGATTTATAATTTACCCTTTATAATTACCCAATATTTATAAATACCCAGATTATAATTTACCCTAGGGTTGGGTTAAACAAGATTATCCGGAACAAATGGGAGACAAAAGCTCTCAGGACTCTGGGTCCTTCTTAGAAAAACGTTATTTATGGGGTTCCTTTTCCTATAGAATATAGACATATGCAACCATTTTTCAAAAGTGACATAGGTTCAGTTTGTCAATGGACAATATTATAAATAATAATACCAGTTCCTGAACTTGTAGAAAACTCCAATTCGATCTTCTTTACGATCGCACTTCGTGTATATTCCATATATCGGTTATTAAAAGTAAAAACGCGTCTTAGCTGTGGTTCCAGCGCCTTCAATGAAGCAGACACTGTGCCGCACGGCATATGAACACTTCTATTCTGTCTTATAATTGTATTTTTATTTTTTTCACGGAACGGCCTTAAGACCACGCGAATATCATTATTTTCACTTTGTTTCGTACCCCTTCTCTCCTTCTTTCTTTCTTCCCACCTCTTCCTCATTCTTTCCGATTGTTCCTTCCTTCTTTCTTCGGTCCACGAGACATCCTTTCTCGCACCTCCCTCCCCCACAAAGACCTCAAGTTCTTTTAGGCGGCTCCCATAGTCATCCCTATCGAAACAGTATTGATCTGTCAGTTTCAGTCAGTTTCAGTCAGTTTCTTCCCTCACCTGTTTGATGTACCCTCCAGTACTCTTGTATCCTCTCATTTTATTGAAGATTTCTCTATTTAATCTCTTTGGGTGCATCCTCACCATTTCCGTAGAACCTGAATCTTCTTATTCTTATGCCCGTTTCCAAATCATTTACTTCTTTGTATATTTCCTTATTAGGTCTCAAACTATAGCCTTTCTGTGTCTTCTTTGGGCCATAAATTCTTCTTAGTATTCTTCTTTCTATCCGTTCAGTATCACAATACATTTCCGTACAGTATCACCGGTTTGACGACTGTATTGTATTGTCTTATCTTTGCGTTTGTTGAAAGGTTCCTTTTATTATATAAATTGCTTGTCGCAAAGATTAGTCTTTCTAATTTAGTTATTTTCTCGTTTATGCTTTTTTCTATTGGTTCCCATTACTACATATAATTTCCTCCACGTACTTGATTTTATTTGAATTTCCTGTAATTCTCCCGTACTTTGTCTCCACTATTCTCTTTTGAAAGTTTTTATCTGTTGTTGTTTACATCGGAACCTGCTCGTGCTATACTGCAGGTGTCCCGAGTGTAATTTTAGATTATGATAAAATGTGTGGAAAAGGGGGGCTGAAAATTGTGAGATTTTCAGTTCATAACAACATGGATATATTTCTTTATAGTTTAAAAGTGTTAATCCCTGGAGGGGCAATTATGGGTTATTGTGTTAGTCTAAATGATTTATCGATAATAATATAAAACAGAACATTGGGGTAGTCTCATGGCTTATATAATATGGCTTATCTGCTGTGTGACGTCTTCTAGCCGCTTTCCGGTGCAGGTTCAGCGGTTGGCGGAATGGTGAAAACCATGTATCCTCGCCTGGTGTCTGAAGAGACGTCTTGGTTCTTCAGTGGCTGGCCAGCGTATCCTGGACTCAGGCGTAATGGTAGGGGTAGGCCAAGTCCTAGCTTGCATAGTGCATAGTTTGGGGCGGCATTGCAGCATCTTCGGGGCCTTCCAGTGTCCGCGGAAAGGGGGGTCATAAAAAATGAGACCCCTGACTCCGACTTTATATAAAACCAAAAAATAACGGTAAAAATCGGATTCCTTAAATCCGACAGATGTCATTAATTCCGTTTTCTCAAATCTGTAAACCTGTCTTTTCAGCTATTTCCTATAAACTGCTCTATTGATTTGCTTTCAGTCTTCGCCATTAGGGCCAGATCGTCTGCGTATGCCAGACATCTTACTTTGACATGCTTGTTTTTAGTCCCTATCGTTGCACCATCATCGTTGCTCTGCCACATTTCCTTCATGATTTTGGCTATGCCTCAGTGTGAGTCCTGTTCTTATTTAGAAGGGGTTACTGATGGATCCCTGAAACTTGACCCTTGATTCCCTGTCCGTCAGTGTCAGTTCTATTAGGCTCCTTGACTTTCCATCCACTCCATACTCCAACACTTCCAGCAATGTTTTTCCATCTACCGAATCATATGATTTTCTGAAGTCAGCAAAAGAGATGTAGAGGTTTTGATTTGTAGTAATTTATTAACAGTTTTATTATATACTTATTATTTATTTTTAAAAAACAAAAAAAAAACAACCTTGTATATAAACGTCTACTATGAAAGTTGTCCTTATATCTTCTTCAGACTTCCAATGGAAAATAGCTGATCTTCTATACGAGGCGTCAGAATACTGGAGTACTTCTTTGGTATGGGTGAAACAAGAGCTGCAAAGTGCGTACTCTATCCCCAATGGAGCCAGAGCTCACGGCAGGAGGGAAGGATCGTAGTCGAATCCCGAAGGAGCAGGAAACGAAGAGGGACGTGAATTGGAAAGTAACTAAGAAAATAAAGGAAAGGAACCTTTGAAAATAAAATAAATATATTTACGTATTTTACATCAATGAATAATGATTAATCATAAAAATATGAACAGTATCGTTTTTGTTTTTAATTTTATAAATGTTTAAACTAAACATTCATCTATTTCCAGTTTTGAATTATCTTATTTAAAGAACGTTTTAGCTAAAATATTTCAATGGCATTATTTTATTTTCTAAAAGGTTGTCCTCTGCATTTGCTGAATTATGAGCGCATTCCGTACTTTTAGCTTCTCCTGGATGAAAAAATCTTAAAATAGATAGAATATAAAATGCAATGAAAATTGACATTCACAAGATTAAAAATTTCTAACGTTGATTTAATTAAAATTATTATTATTAATTGAATTCCTTAAGAACTGTAGTAATTTTCCAAATAACAAAATTTCATTTTCAATAATAAACCTTTACAATTTTATTGTTGAATCTATCAATTTGGTAATCAGTAATATTTTGAACCGTGGAAACTATTTTTTTTTTTTAAGTTCAATATATTAAAAGTATTTGACAAGAATAATATTTTTTTTTTGGTCAATATATCTTTAACTAAAGAATTTAGGTTTACATTATTATTTAAAGGAAAATAAACTGATAGATTATTTCTGTTCCACATCTTGTAACTTATATTAGAAAATTATTCATAAATTTCATTATTTGTTTTCTAGTTAAAACGACCTATTATGGTAAAATACACAATTATTTAAATAAATATAAGAAGATGGTCAGGGTTGCGTTAGAAAAAAAATAGTGTGTGGGTTTCGGCGCTTTGCGCCGAAACGCGCCTGACGCGACAACTTTACGCTAAATATTGGAATAATAATATTAATAAAATAGACACACAATATTTGAATACAGATATTTATTTTCCTTTACAAATGATATTTATATTTAACAATTAATTTCCATTATTCTGTTCATAAT
>NW_027111890.1:45772-48933 GCF_000696795.3 Halyomorpha halys
AGCAGACACTGTGCCGCACGGCATATGAACACTTCTATTCTGTCTTATAATTGTATTTTTATTTTTTTCACGGAACGGCCTTAAGACCACGCGAATATCATTATTTTCACTTTGTTTCGTACCCCTTCTCTCCTTCTTTCTTTCTTCCCACCTCTTCCTCATTCTTTCCGATTGTTCCTTCCTTCTTTCTTCGGTCCACGAGACATCCTTTCTCGCACCTCCCTCCCCCACAAAGACCTCAAGTTCTTTTAGGCGGCTCCCATAGTCATCCCTATCGAAACAGTATTGATCTGTCAGTTTCAGTCAGTTTCAGTCAGTTTCTTCCCTCACCTGTTTGATGTACCCTCCAGTACTCTTGTATCCTCTCATTTTATTGAAGATTTCTCTATTTAATCTCTTTGGGTGCATCCTCACCATTTCCGTAGAACCTGAATCTTCTTATTCTTATGCCCGTTTCCAAATCATTTACTTCTTTGTATATTTCCTTATTAGGTCTCAAACTATAGCCTTTCTGTGTCTTCTTTGGGCCATAAATTCTTCTTAGTATTCTTCTTTCTATCCGTTCAGTATCACAATACATTTCCGTACAGTATCACCGGTTTGACGACTGTATTGTATTGTCTTATCTTTGCGTTTGTTGAAAGGTTCCTTTTATTATATAAATTGCTTGTCGCAAAGATTAGTCTTTCTAATTTAGTTATTTTCTCGTTTATGCTTTTTTCTATTGGTTCCCATTACTACATATAATTTCCTCCACGTACTTGATTTTATTTGAATTTCCTGTAATTCTCCCGTACTTTGTCTCCACTATTCTCTTTTGAAAGTTTTTATCTGTTGTTGTTTACATCGGAACCTGCTCGTGCTATACTGCAGGTGTCCCGAGTGTAATTTTAGATTATGATAAAATGTGTGGAAAAGGGGGGCTGAAAATTGTGAGATTTTCAGTTCATAACAACATGGATATATTTCTTTATAGTTTAAAAGTGTTAATCCCTGGAGGGGCAATTATGGGTTATTGTGTTAGTCTAAATGATTTATCGATAATAATATAAAACAGAACATTGGGGTAGTCTCATGGCTTATATAATATGGCTTATCTGCTGTGTGACGTCTTCTAGCCGCTTTCCGGTGCAGGTTCAGCGGTTGGCGGAATGGTGAAAACCATGTATCCTCGCCTGGTGTCTGAAGAGACGTCTTGGTTCTTCAGTGGCTGGCCAGCGTATCCTGGACTCAGGCGTAATGGTAGGGGTAGGCCAAGTCCTAGCTTGCATAGTGCATAGTTTGGGGCGGCATTGCAGCATCTTCGGGGCCTTCCAGTGTCCGCGGAAAGGGGGGTCATAAAAAATGAGACCCCTGACTCCGACTTTATATAAAACCAAAAAATAACGGTAAAAATCGGATTCCTTAAATCCGACAGATGTCATTAATTCCGTTTTCTCAAATCTGTAAACCTGTCTTTTCAGCTATTTCCTATAAACTGCTCTATTGATTTGCTTTCAGTCTTCGCCATTAGGGCCAGATCGTCTGCGTATGCCAGACATCTTACTTTGACATGCTTGTTTTTAGTCCCTATCGTTGCACCATCATCGTTGCTCTGCCACATTTCCTTCATGATTTTGGCTATGCCTCAGTGTGAGTCCTGTTCTTATTTAGAAGGGGTTACTGATGGATCCCTGAAACTTGACCCTTGATTCCCTGTCCGTCAGTGTCAGTTCTATTAGGCTCCTTGACTTTCCATCCACTCCATACTCCAACACTTCCAGCAATGTTTTTCCATCTACCGAATCATATGATTTTCTGAAGTCAGCAAAAGAGATGTAGAGGTTTTGATTTGTAGTAATTTATTAACAGTTTTATTATATACTTATTATTTATTTTTAAAAAACAAAAAAAAAACAACCTTGTATATAAACGTCTACTATGAAAGTTGTCCTTATATCTTCTTCAGACTTCCAATGGAAAATAGCTGATCTTCTATACGAGGCGTCAGAATACTGGAGTACTTCTTTGGTATGGGTGAAACAAGAGCTGCAAAGTGCGTACTCTATCCCCAATGGAGCCAGAGCTCACGGCAGGAGGGAAGGATCGTAGTCGAATCCCGAAGGAGCAGGAAACGAAGAGGGACGTGAATTGGAAAGTAACTAAGAAAATAAAGGAAAGGAACCTTTGAAAATAAAATAAATATATTTACGTATTTTACATCAATGAATAATGATTAATCATAAAAATATGAACAGTATCGTTTTTGTTTTTAATTTTATAAATGTTTAAACTAAACATTCATCTATTTCCAGTTTTGAATTATCTTATTTAAAGAACGTTTTAGCTAAAATATTTCAATGGCATTATTTTATTTTCTAAAAGGTTGTCCTCTGCATTTGCTGAATTATGAGCGCATTCCGTACTTTTAGCTTCTCCTGGATGAAAAAAATCTTAAAATAGACACACAAAATAAAATTCAATGAATCAACCAAAATTTACAATCACAAGATTAAAATTTTCTAACGTTGATTTAAATTAAATTGTTATTATTAATTGAATTCCTTAAGAACTGTAGTAATTTTCCAAATAACAAAATTTTATTTTCAATAATAAACCTTTACAATTTTATTGTTGAATCAGTCAATTTGGTAATCAGTAATATTTTGAACCGTGGAAACTATTTTTTTTTTTTAAGTTCAATATATTAAAAGTATTTAACAAGAATAATATATTTTTTTTTTGGTCAATATATCTTTAACTAAAGAATTTATGTTTACATTATTATTTCAAGGAAAATAAACTAATAGATTATTTCTGTTCCACACCTTGTAACTTATATTAGAAAATTATTCACAAATTTCGTTATTTGTTATCCAGTTAAAACGACCTATTATGGTAAAATACACAATTATTTAAATAAATATAAGAAGATGGTCAGGTTTGCGGTAAAAAAAAAGAACAATCAGTATAAAACTATTTGTTCAACCGTTCGCTTTGAACAGCCCTGATGAAGCCCTGCAAAGTGGAGTGAAACGTCGGACATTAAAATAGTTTTACTTATATTTAAATCTTTACGGTCAACTATATATACATATATATAATATGATGCATAATCTACGGGGCTCTAAAAAAGATACATCTTTCACAACTCTTCACTCTGTTCAACCGTTCGCTTTGAA
>NW_027111890.1:48983-49970 GCF_000696795.3 Halyomorpha halys
TATCGGTTATTAAAAGTAAAAAACGCGTCTTAGCTGTGGTTCCAGCGCCTTCAATGAAGCAGACACTGTGCCGCACGGCATATGAACACTTCTATAATTCTGTCTTCTCACCATATCTCCGTAGAACCTGAATCTTCTTATTCGTATGTCCGATTTCAAATAATTTACCTCTTTGTATATTTCCTTATTAGGTCTCAACCTATAGCGTTTCTTTATCTTCTTTTGGCCATAAATTCTTCTTTCTATCCCTTACATTTTCCTTAGGCTGGGGAAGGAAGGGGTTTCCATTCCGTACAGTATCACCGGTTTGACGACCATATTGTATTGTCTTATCTTTGCGTTTGTTGAAAGGTTCCTTTTATTATATAAGTTGCTTGTCGCAAAGATTAGTCTTTCTAATTTAGTAATTTTCTTTTTTATGCTTTCTATCTATTGGTACCCACTGCTAAATATAATTTCCCCCAAGTAGTTGATTTTATTTGTAATTTCCTTTAATTCTCCCGTACTTTGTCTCCACTATTCTCTTTTGAAAGCTTTTATCGGTTGTCATTAATTCCGTTTTTTCAAACGACATCTGTAAACCTGTCTTTTCACCTATTTCTTTTAAAGTGTTCAACAGCTCTATTGATTCGCTTTCAGTCTTCGCCATTAGGGCCAGATCGTCTGCGTATGTCATCCATCTTACTTTGATGTGCTTGTTTTTAGTCCCTATTGTTGCATCATCATCGTTGCTCTGCCACATGTCCTTCATGATTTGGGCTTTGCCTCAGTGTGAGTCCTGTTCTTATTTAGAAGAGTTTACTGATGGATCTCTGAAACTTGACCCTTGATTCCCTGTCCGTCAGTGTCAAATCTATTAGGTTCCTTGTCTTTCCATTTACCGAGTCATATGCTTTTCTGAAGTCAACAAAAGAGATGTAGAGGTTTTTCTTTGCTTTTGATTTGTAGTAATTTATTAACAGTTTTATTATATACTTATTATTTATA
>NW_027111890.1:51850-57290 GCF_000696795.3 Halyomorpha halys
TAATATGATGCATAATCTACGGGGCTCTAAAAAAGATACATCTTTCACAACTCTTCACTCTGTTCAACCGTTCGCTTTGAACAGCCCTGATGAAGACCTGGAAAGTGGGGCGAAACGTCGGACATTAAAATAGTTATATACTATTTGTTCTTTTTTTGTTTACCGCAACCCTGGCCATCTTCTTATATTTAAGTCTTTACGGTCAACTATATATACATATATATATAATTATTTAAATAAGTTTTTAATATTTTACCCGATTTTTTGAAACCACAACTATGTGAGTCGTGGTTAGTTACATGTAAGTAATTTAGAAATATAATACAAATTTTGTAAGAAAATTGGTCGATAAATACTTGCATACAAAATTTTAATAAAAAAAAATTGTAATTAACGTTCGCATCTTCTATCATAAGCAAGGTTACTGATCAAAGGAACATTATTAAATCTATTGTACTCTATAAAACATTTGAAACATTTATTATTTATTTACAAGGGCTGAATAATTGTTTTCGTGTAATTTTCGTAATGAATCGATCATTTATTTATAAACCAACTACCTACATGATCTGCAGAGCCAACCAAAAAATAAAATAATGCTTTTATTTTGATTAAATTTATAAAAAACAATGATTCTGCTGTCTTAGTACTCACTACAGTTGCGGATCCCAGAATTTCCGGATGGGAGGAACGCAGCTGTCAATGCACCAGATCTATTCCATCCAGCTAGTAAAATTTCAACATATTTCAAAAAATTGGGGAAAATCTTGAAAACCTACTTAAATAACTGTATTTTACCATAATAGGTCGTTTTGACTAGATAAATAATGAAATTTAAGAATAATTTTCTAATATAAGTTACAAGATGTGGAACAGAAATAATCTATTAGTAAAAACAATATTTTTACAATTTTTATTTTCCATGAAATAATAATGTAAACATAAATTGTTTAGTTATAGATATATTGGCCAAAACAAAATATTATTCTTGTTAAATACTTTTAATATATTTAACTTAAAAAAAACAAAAAAAAACTAGTTTCCACGGTTCAAAATATTACTGATTACCAAATTGATTGATTCGGCAATAAAATTGTAAAATATAATAAAATATGTCGAAGTAAATAAATATAGTTTGAGAAATTTATATTCCAAAATACAATGGATTTTATAATTAATGACAAAGGTTATTTTTATGAATTATAATAATAACTGTCTGACCCCTTTCATAGTCATTTCTAATATACGCGGGGGGAGAGAGGGGTTTGTCTTAACAGTACTATCCTATTCTAAAAGCATGGTGGGGCGGTCATGTTTTTATGTCATGGGACCATTACAGAAATAAAACTCGACCCCTAGTCCGGATTCGAACCGGCACCGCTGAAGTTCTCAGGTACAAAATATCTGCATCTCTACTCTGAGCTACAGACAGCTCGTTCTCCACGCCTATCTGTCTTGGGCTAGTGCTTTCCAGTTGGTGCATGCAACTCTTTTGCATCTTTTTCGATTCTGTTTATCCATCTGGTTATTTGTCTCTCACGTGGTGTATACTGGTATTTATTGCTATGTAGAAACGCCTTGATAGTCACACCCTTGCCTCTTAACCTCCTTGCTTTTATATTATGAGATATTGACTGACCAGTCTGCAAGCAGTTTTCCGAGGCTTGTAGGTTTTGTAGCAAGTAAGGTAAGCTACTACCCAGTTAGTGTTATTTATTTTGTAAGATTTATCTTTGGGTTCCCTAGGCGCTCTCAAGTCTCCCGCTGGTATACCGAGTTGAAGTGGCTCTATCCAACCTCCCAAAGACAATACCTTGGTGTTTTCCTATTCCAAGTTCTTAAAATCAAAAACCTACCTATAGGTATATAGGTATATCCTATATATAGATATATCCTAGATCTCCTCGCTCTTCGTTCATCCATCCAATCATTAAACACCAAATTCCAACCGATTGATTTATACATGCCCTCCTATAGAACCACCTTCTTTAGCAAATTCTTCGTCATACGTCCAACCTCCTTCTGGAATTCTCTTCCCATCTCCATTCGCCAGTCCTCATCCATTCTTTCCTGTAAACAACACCTATTCCTCCACTTATTGTATAACTAAACCTCCACATCTTTGTAATCAAATAAATAGGCATATATTCATTAACATTATAAACAGTAATAAAGCCAATATACCAATGTAATTTCATTCTACTATCTGAAAATTTGTAAGTGCTTGCCAGATAAAAATCTTAGTATATGAACCATGTATTTATTCTTAGGGGACATATGTCCCAGAATAAAATTATTTTTTATTTCATTTCAAGTCATTTTTTATGGGATCGGGTTATTAGCCCTAATCCCAATATTTATGATATAATATTATAATTATATATGATATAATACTATAATTAATTTAAATTGAATACCATTGAGTAATAATCTATAGCATTTTATTATCTCGAGATATTTAGAACGATGGTGAAAAATGAGCTAGAATCCACATCTGAATTAAACTGATTCAACAACTGTATTAGTATAAGCAGATACACGCAGGACGGGAGCAAACAGTAATCCATTCGAGCAGCCATCTCGGTGTAGTGATGATAGCAGGAACACATTACTGTAACGGCCCTCTACGCCACCACTATGTTAATCAGGGCAACTAACATTCCCCCCCCTCTCTCTCTCTCTCTCTCTCTCTCTCTCTCTCTCTCTCTCTCTCTCTCTCTAATCCCCACATCATCCTTGCCTGCCAGTTATCGAATTAATCGTAATGTTTGTATTAGTGTTATACAGGTGTTAGAAATTAGTCGTTGCAAAACTCTTTGTATATAAAATAACATATTTTTAAATTTCAGTATAAAACCCACGTATGCTGGGGAAGGGCGTTTGAAAAAATGCCAATCTCTTAACCAAAGAAAAAAACAAAACAACTAACACTCTCTAGCATCTCAAATTTAAATAGCAAAAAAAAGATTTAGTGCGCGATAGATGTAGGACCTAAAATGAATTTACACAATATAAAGAAAATTATATATATACTAGGGGGATTGATACCCATTCGGCGGACCAACCCCCATTTTGTAAATTACACAAAATTTTCATTTAATTGTACTACTCGCCGCACAAATTGTATAACTGTAATTTACATTTATTATGTAATTCAAATTGTATTATATTTTCAATATTAGGGGTATACCATGATCTTTAGTTTAACATGTTAAAGCGTGTTAAATGGAAAAACTCATATTAAATGGAGATATATTTCCTTCTTTTACCATGTTAAAACGATATAACATGTTGAAATATATGACGTCCGGGCACACTCAGCCTCTGGTGACGCCTAATGATCATGTGAGTGGTCATGTTGAACTAAATTTGAATTTAAATCCCCCGCCAGGGGGTCACGTGAACAAATACTAGCCATTGATTGGCTGCCTAATGACCACGTGAGTGGTTAAGGGTAGGTCGATGTAAAAATTTAAAATAAAATCCCCCCATAGGTCACGTGACCAGTGGTTAAGACTGTTTCAAGGCTAGGGTCTAAAGTCCAAGATCACGTGACCAGTGGTTAAGATAGGGTCGAGGCTAGGGTCCAAAGTCCAAGGACACGTGAGTGGTTAAGGTAGGGTCGAGGCTTGGGTCCAAAGTTCAAGGTCACGTGACCAGTGGTTAAGATAGGGCCTCGGCTAGGGTCCAAAGTCCAAGGACACGTGAGTGGTTAAGGTAGGGTCGAGGCTTGGGTCCAAAGTCCAAAACGACTCATTGCCCTGGGCCAGAATCGGCTTTTTTTTATCCCTACAACATTTACATGGTTGAGAGTCAGTTAATAGGTCTGTTAAAAGTAGAATGATGTCACAAAACTTATACTTTTCATTTACTTTAGGCATGTTGTAATAAATTACTTTAATCATAACATAAAAGTAAACAATAACATAAAGTTTTGAAAGGAAAGGTTATAATACAAGTTGATCAAAAAATCCGCTAGGAGCTCTTAAGCACTTAACATTTAACATGACTTTAAATAGGGCTCCTCACAATCCTATGCATTAAACATGGTGAAACATTTTACATTTAACACATCATGAAAACCCCTATGATGTGATCAGGGGAAAAAAAAATCAAATCTTTATTCCACCATTTTAATTTGTCCTTCTGTGATAGTAATTTAATTTCAAAAACAGTAATCGTAATATCTTTTTTTTAAATTGCTCCTCCATCTTGACAGAGCCACATAAAATTGTCGATAAGCATAAATATTGTTTTCTTGAATGTTACATATAAACGATATTTTTCAAAACTCGGACTTTTTCAAAAATTTATTTTTAGACATAGTGAATACCAATCTTACAGGTCATTGCGTACGTTTCAGCACGAATCGCATTTCCAAGTCTCCTCGAGTGTCCAGTGTGATCCTTGGAATGCATACATTCCCTTTTCTATCTTTTGATAATTGGAGAAAAAGGCAAAAATATTATATTTTTCTGTTGATATAAAAATTCATATTTTAGAATTTCTCGAGGTATTAATAACATATATATGTTTTACAATTTTAAAGAATACAACAGTTTAACAAAAGATAACTAAGCTTTCATGCAGTCAGGAAAGATCAAGCTGTCTCGGTTTTTTTTCTGTTCAAATCAGATAAATCTATTTTTCTCATTTATTTATTCATAAAATTCAGTAATATTTTGTATTTATGCATTGTGTATTATTGTTAACGGTGGGAATTGGTAATTTTGTTGAAATAAACAAAATTAAAGGTAATTTAGAGGAAGATTTTTTGAAAATTCAGCATTTAAGCCCTGTTATTCTATTTAAATGGGGATATGACCTATGTTATATTAAAGACTATCTTATTTCTTATTAAGTCTCCGAGTTTAACTCGAATCCTTAGATCCGTTTATAAGAAAATTGAAAAAAAAAAATGAAAAATCGATTCTATATCTCGATCGAAATTTCGATCAAACGATTTAGCGGAAAAGTTGCTGTTATTTTTCAGGCAAATACCCTCTTAAATATATAATTTAATTTTCTAACGATTTTTCGTTTTTGAGCTAGGATTTCCACATAGATACAGACCAATATTTCCGTTTAAAAATCTAATTCGAATTTTTGCACGATGGCAATACTCTCCCTTACTCGATAGTTCGTATATAGATAAGTGAAAGTTAAAAATCATTCAATTCAGACTATTATTTGCAAAGAACGGATTATTGCATTTTCACACTTATTTTTTTAAAAATAATTTGTTTAGTTGTGATGGATTATCTTTGCATTTTATTTATTTTGGTTATAACTGGGATGCCTAAGTTAATTGTCTATATAGATACCCATTGGATAAATGCTTGTAATGCGACATGAAAAAGTTTTTCGGAAACCGGTTAATAATGTGTGTAGAGACACTAAATATTTTATTTAGCTATTTTTATCATATGAGGAGAAGATG
>NW_027111890.1:57895-58382 GCF_000696795.3 Halyomorpha halys
TTTAATTTAATAATAATAATTTAAAAATTAAAGTTATGGAAAAAAATTTATATTACTAATAAAATATGTCAAATGTACACTAATGTATAAAAGTCAATTATAAGAATAATGATACAAAATATTAAGTTAAGTAAGACAAAGAAGTAATTAGAAAATATGACAATAACAATGTATATGGTGAACATAACTGATAACGGTAAGGCAAATTAAGAAAAGAATATAGAAGGTAAAGGGGATAAAAGAAAGATAAGAAAAAGAGAATAAAACATAGACCTATAGATAGGAGATAAAGAAACTAAATGACCTCAACTTACCGCACGCGGAAGTCTCAGAGTTAAAATTTACGTTACTGAGATGACGAAATTATCGGAAGGTGAGAATACATTAAAAGTTATTTGGATAGGTAAAAATCAGAAATTTAAAGTATTTAAACAAATTTGTAAAGAGGAAAAACGTATAAAATGTTTTATGATTTTTTTTATACATT
>NW_027111890.1:58876-61146 GCF_000696795.3 Halyomorpha halys
ATATTGGAAACGTTTTAAACTCATTTACTGTATTCAACAATATATTATTCTAATTATACCTAAAGAAAAAAAATTAAATCGGTTAAATTCGTTGTTTCTTTGCATTATATAACTTTATATTTTAATTTAAACTTAGTTATTAAATAACTTCGCAATCTATATAGAGGATGGGCAGTAAACGACCATTAAAAAAACTGGCCATTAGAAGGAACACTATTTTGAATATTTTTAGAATTAAAAAAAAAAAACCTTACCATATCCACATGTCAGTGTTTTATCTCCGTAGTACCAATATAATAACTGAAAATTACAATCCAACATTTCAGGTTAAAAGACAGTCCTCTATGGGAATTTAAGAAATTTGGTTTATATTTATGTAAAAAGTTACCTAAAAACAAATAAAACACAAAATTTCAATTTTCCACTTTGGAACTATATGACTACACAAACTTTTATGTTGCCTTTGAGATATACTTTAACTTCCTTAAATACTAAACTCTTACAGGACACTCTTTATAGTTTATAGTTTATAGTATACTATTATAAACTCATAATACATTATAACTCATGGAATACCAATTGATTGTATATTGTATATACTCTCTAGCAAACTTCAAACGGATAATAATTACTAGAACCCTATCAGAAAATGGACCATATAAATTAATTAACTGCCCTTGGTATATAATGTCAAAATAATCTCAAAGGTAAACAGTACTAGAGGGAATATTTCAATTGAAATAACCTTTAGCAAGCAGGTAGTGAATCAACATTAATTCCAATATATTGAAAAATATATTAATATTTACTCTAAAATCCAAAATGACTAATTATTTTTTATTGATTATATTAGAAATGTGGGATGGGATATTTAATACTGTTTTGTGTTCCAAGTTGTTACGAATAAAGGTTATTCGTATAAGGAATATATATTATTACGAAAAAAGGTTTGAAATTAGATATAAAGTTGTTACAAATTAAAAAAAAATATTCTAATAAGAAACTCTTCAATGTTTCGGCTTTTTTGGCCCTCAGGCCATTTTCAAGGAGGCAACCTATAAAATTTTTAGTTTTTATAATAATTAAATTATTTCCTTAACTACATACTTCTGTGATTTCTTTGGCCATACCTTAATTTTGATTTTGAAAATGTCAAGGTCATTTACATCTCAGAAAATATAAATTTTACGGTAAATTTTAAATCAGATTCTAAGGGACTAAACCACCATTATTCTGAAAAATTGAGCAAAATAAATATGTAATTATTATAAAAAAGTTGGTAAATAGATAAATGTTCAAATCATTAAATTGTAAAGATGTATATATATAATATAAATACACTTATAAAAGCATGTATAGGTGAGTAAGTATGTGAAAAAATAAAATAGTGAGGGGGGTATATGTATGATAAAAAAAATACACATATTATAAGAATATATTAATTATGGATTTTAAAAAATGTTATAAGCGAATAATTAAAATTGAATGTTAATTAAATTATATTAAATGTAAATTAATGATAAACAAGTTATTTTTTTTATGATAAGGAGATAACAGATTCCTAACCTGATGAAGGTAGGTTCTGTTATAAAAGAAAAAGTGGCGATTGTTCGTATAAAAGGGTTTTTAAATTTAAGATATAAAAAAAAATTATGTAAGTATTCAATTTAAAAACAAAAATTTTTTGAAGTTATTATGGTGTTATTTTAATACTTAATTTATTTTAAAGATTGTGACATGGGCAATTAGCCGCCTGAAAATGATATTAAAAACAATGACATCAATATTAAGGTATGGCCAAAGAAATCAGTATGTAGTTAAGGAAATAATGTAATTATTATAAAAACAAAAAATTTTTATAGGTTGTCTCCTTGAAAATGGCCTGAGGGAGAGTTTTTTTAAGAATAAACGTTGAGAGTAAAACGGATCAAAAATGGTGTATGTCAATAATAAAATAAACCACTCTCAAACAATCATATAATAAATAATTAATCTAATATTCTAATAACATCTGGACAATTAGTTATAGTTCTACGAATATATTTGCCCCTGCCAATGGATCCGTAAAACTTATCTTCAAAAATATAATTTTAAAATATTCTTAGGCTAGCATTTAGCTAAAACCTTTTCAGCCTTTTTTTTTCGTTGGAAAACATTTTTATCTTCATGTTAATCATTGAATAATAACAAAACAAAATTCAGTTGTATGTTTCTTGGTTGTACTTATATGAATTTATTTAAAATTTTGGTTTTCCCAGTTTGTTTATTAC
>NW_027111890.1:62220-68301 GCF_000696795.3 Halyomorpha halys
AGGATGCTGTAGATTCGTTAGATTTTGATCCATCAGTATATATAAAAAAAGGATCAGGAATATTTCGACAAAGACGTGAGAACCTAGTTCTATATTCAGTAGGTGACGTACTACCTTTGGGAAATCGGGATAATTGGAGCATTGTATTTGGTAGCCTGTGTATCCATGGAGGATTCAGGACTTCCGAGATGTACAGAGGTATTTCATTAAAGAACTCAATTACGCTACTTTTAACTTAGTTAAGAAACTAAATAATTAAATTTTTCCCGAGAAAGAGATTTCAGTAAAACGATATATTTTTTTTATTAAAAGATGCTCCGGGTGCGGTCAAAACAACTCAAATAGTAATTGAACTATTTATTGTTATTATTAAATGTATTTTTTAGTCACATAAAAATAGAAATATATATATAATGAAGGTTTCAATAAAGTATATCAAAAAAAATTTTCTAAGGAAAAGGCAAATCATTATTAGTTTTTAGCGTCACCTTAAACCCTCAAATACAATTTTCAAAGAAATTAAAAATTAGAAATTTTTCATCTACATGAATTTGGAAGATTTTTTTATTTCAGTGACTTTGTTTATGTAATAATTCGTAGCTCTTCTGAATTGTATTCAATGCTTGTGTTAATAGATTCCATTAGACCACTATTTACGAAATTTAGATTTAATGCCCTAATAAGCCCTGAGCTACTGCTAAGTTTTTCGTAAATTGTTTGAGTTATGTTTAAGTTTGAGTTATGTTTAAGTTAATTATTTTTCTTAAAAAAGAAACCAGAGGCAAATATAGGGTAAAACTTTGAGCTAAAAAAAGGTATTTTCTGATTTTTTCGAAAATTCGTTTTTAAATGTTTCTCGAGGCGCTGGATATCAAATTTGTTTCACTCCTAAAAAATATTTTACCACACTGTCAATAAGAATCAAAATAAATAAATCCTAAAAAATCCCAACAGACCATTATAATGAGTAGGATAGTCGATGTACGACCTGCCACAATCTGACAAGAGGAGATCATAACATACAAAGGAGGCAATCCTCTAACAGAATTATTTACGTTAAATATTTTTCGAGATATAGCTTTTTAAAAAGCAATGTTTCAGAAAAATGTTGTATGGGACGTAATGAAAGATTAGCAGTGAATTTATTTTGAAAAATTTATATCTCAAAAACCATTTGACGTACAATTATTAGCACTCAAATTAAAGCTAGTTTAATGAGCTGTAAAGTAGTTTATGATATTTACCTTCGTAGAAGTAATAGTTTGCATAAAATTTGCTAAAATAAATTGATTTATAGTTGTTCGGACAAATTTTTATTTGCTAAATTTATATTCATATTTGAATATCATAAAAACTACTATCCCTACCAATATAAGTGTCATAAACTACTTTATAGTAAGTTAAATTTCCTTTATTTTGAGTGTTGGCAGACATATGTGCGTCTTATGGATCTAGAGATATATTTTTTCAAAAATCCAACATTTTATACGAACAACTAGAAATTAACATTTTGTGAGTTTATTTTGTCAAATATAAAAACTACTACTCCTACAAAGATAAACATAATTAACTAATTTGTAGTAAATTTAACTAGCTTTAATTTGAGCGCTGGCAGACATATGTACGTCCAATGGTTTCTGAAATGAAGTTTTTCATAAATCAAACTTATTGTCCGAATATCATGAAAACTACTATTCTTACGAAGGTAAAGGTCATAAACTTCTTTATAGTCCATTAAACTAGCTTTAATTTGAGTGCTAATAGACATCTGTACTTCACATAGTTCCTGAGATATAGATTTCTCAAAATAAATTCACTAACAATTAATCTTTCAGTAGATTTTTAAGAAATTTTGCTTTTTAAAAAGCTATATTTCGAGAACTATTGGACGTAAGTAGCTCTTTTAGGGCTAATATTTCAGAAAATTTACTCATCTTTAAATAATGTTCTCTTAGATTTTCTAGTGTTGTCGGTAGTTTTAAGATATAGAGCTCCGAATGAAAAATTAAGGAAGTAATCAAAAATTGGGGTGATATAACTGCCTTTTTTTCTTCCCGGCTCTTATACTATAACCAATATACAGCGAAGTTAGCTGTTACCGTTTATGTTGCTATAGTTATTATCTTTGCACATCATCTATATATTAATTAATATCAAAGTTTCAATTGTGTTCAATTAATGTGAATACAGCCTTAATTAAATATAGTAATAGCGTAGGATTGTCGAGTCTGCTAATTACAAAATAAAACAGAATAATCTATTGTCTCTTTTTCATCAAATGTTTGTTAATGACGAGAAACCCATATGGTTAGGAGTCAAATGCATAGGGGTCCTTACCAGATCAGAAGACAGAGAACAATAGAAGAATGAAAAAGGGATCAGACGGCCACAGAGGAAAGAGCAACGATAAAGGGAAGAAATGGATACGGTAATCCCGAGCACGGGCCGGCTTCAGTAAACAGACTGAATACATAAGAACGCCATCAAAGAGATATATATCTTGTATAAGCTCTGTTTGTTTCTGTCCCGCTGGTAGCGCTCTTTGTACCTCTGGGTCCTAGTAGCCTTTATGTTCCCTTTGAACGGCTCGTTTATGATCGTAAGGGATGTAGATTTGGCGCCTGGGACAGATGGCTATAGAACACGGCATGTTTTCTCATGTTGCCCGATAATGGGTGGTGTTTTGTTGTATGTTCTTTCACACATGCCGAAAATTCTAAAAACATTGGTGTTGTTAAAATTTCGGATGTTAAAATATTAAAATATATTTGGTTGTGAATAATTATGATTATAAATATAGTTAACTATGTTTATAAAAAAAAATATCCTATATTTATTTTCTAAATACAAAAAAAAGAATGTCCAGTCACACATGAAAATTTCAATATAAACACTGTATCACTATAAATTATTTTATTTCTTTTAAAATTAATTTTAGATTAATTCATAAGTTAGTAGTAAGCACAGTGACCGAAGAAAGTATTTGCACATCTTGTCTCTCCTTTAGATAATGAATTTAAATAAAAATATAATAGTTTGAAGTTCCTTAATAAAAAGTACAGTTAACACTTGTTAAAAACAGTATAAATTCAATTAAAAATATTGATCATAATACAAATTTATTTTAACATTATATAAACGCAAGGAAAAAAGTGTTTGCACACTATGTTTGATTGCTCTTGTTAGTATACTTGAGTATAATGCTGTTATTTTCTATCAGTATTATAAAATATTTCAATCTATTAAGTTCGCTTTAATTTAACCGATTCTTATGCCAAAAACAAGTGGACTAAGTGCCGCTACTAGTGAAAAAGTTATATTATTTCGAAATCAAAGAAAATCGTATCGCGAAATAGCGTATTTGTTAGATATTAATTTTTGTAATGTCAGATAATTGAGAGATTTGAAGAAAGAAGCATAACTGTCCAAAGAAAGTAAATAAGAGGATAAAAAGAAACATCACAATTGTGGCGATAAAAAATCCAGGAGTTAATGCAGGGTTCCTAGCTATGGTCGAATCGATTTCTGGGGCCTGTTTGAGGACTAAAACAATTAGAAATGTTTTATATTCTGATGGAATTCACATCTGGGTCTCAAGAAAGAAACCTTATTCAGTGAAACCAATCGCAAAAAAATGATCTTATTTGCTAGGGTTTATATCAACAAATCCATCAGTTTTCGGGAAAATGTGAAGGAAATTTAATTTATTTGGATCTTACAGCAAAGCATAGATTGTCAGTTACAGTAAAACATAGTGGGAGTGGAATGGTTTTGGGATCCGTGGCTTATAATGCTGTAGGAAATATCGTGCCTATTGAAAGAATTTTAAATGAAGAAGGTTGATTTTTTTTTTATTAAATTTATTTATTGCTATTTACAACTGTACATTATAATACACAGTAAATCTGATCTCGGTTAAATTGGAGTGTTACAGGCGTGTAGAAAAACTACTCATTGGCAGCAATCTAATGACGTTTTACATTAGCAGGTCTCGTAGCCATCTTCTTTTCAGGCGCCTCGGAGGATTGTCAGGAATGGAAGAGGATGCAAGGTTAGAAATAGGGGATTCGAGTGGTTAGGGAGTTTATAATGGAAGGAGTGATATCGAGTTAGGGCTAAATCGGTTACATAGGGAACATTAAGGTTATTTGTGACAAAGTAAGGTGCATTGAGGATTTTACTTAGGATTTTGGATTGTAAGGATTGAATACGATATGAATTCGAAGGTTTAGTGGAGCCCCAAAGCTCAACTGCATACGTCCAGATTGGCCTTATTACAGTCATGTAGATCAGTCTTTTGTAATGTGTTGGAAGTTAAGACCTTTTGTCCAGTAAGTGCATCCAAATTCAGGATCGGTATATTTGTATGCATGATAATGATCCGAAACATCAGCAACTAAAACTAAAGCGTGGTTAATATTTAACATTCACCAACAACTTCATATCTCTCCACAGGCTCCTGACTTAACTTCATTGAACATTTGTGACATATTTTGGATAAAAATGTTCGAAGACACCAAATAACCGGAAGACACTATGTCAAGGATTTTTTACTGCAAGAATGGGAACAAATTATCCCGGATTTTTTAATGTTTATTGGACGTATATCAGATGTAGTATCGCATAAGGGGATCGTCCTACATAGAGAGCTAATATTGTCAGAAAGTTACACCAATCTATAGCTGCAATTGAAAAAACTACATCACTACCCGTTACAACCCATGAAGGGTAAGGGGTGTACCTCATTAGTATTAGTTTGTGAGGAGGTACTGTGTTACTAGACTAAAGCTTGTGCAAGGAGGCGATTTGTTTAGAATCGCGCCCAACCGCCAAGTTTTTACCCAATGAAGAGTGACCACTTTATGAGGCTGGATGGACCCCGCAGGATCCTGAATCCACATGGCTGACCATATTTATCAGAGCTAAATTGATATTGAAAATACGAAAAATTATTTAATGGAGTTAGTCATCTTGTCACCTGAAAATCACAAATATAGTTTAATTGATATTAAAAATAATAAACTAGTTAATGATTATTGTATCATAAAAATAATAATTGGTGAAACGGAAAAACTCCAGTACCATGGGCATAAATTCAATTAAACATATGTAGATAATAAATTTAGATAGTATGAGAAGACTGGTGCCTGTAAGGTTGACTGACCATTTAAGTTAAAAATTTGAAGTTATAGGTGTTTGTGTACATAAATACGTAAGTGTCATGTAATGTAATAATTGAAGTAATTGTAGTAATTGTTGAAGTCACTGCCATTGTGGAAACTGTGACAGTAGCCATCTTGATGGTATTTACTATTGTGGAAGTTTTGTGTGATAGTTGACAGTGTATGTATAGCAGCTGTGAATATAATATCTGTAATAGGCAGAGGGGAGGAGGAGGGAGCCGCGGTCCCCTCCCCATGATTTTTAAGACTACCCCCCCTCAAAAAAAAAAATAAAATAGTGAACTTATTTGTAGAAGTAACATGGCTGAGTTAAGATCATCACTGATCAGAAGATCACAACCACACCTTTGAAGAGACAAGATGAACGTGGATTCTTCGGTAAAAAAAAGGTAAAATTCAATGGGCACAATTATTCATCATATACTTATCTCTAAAATTGTTAGGGAAAACGAATAAAAGTTCTCTATTACTTTCTACTTTTTCTTACAGTATATGATACGTCTATATTACAAATCTTATTTCCCGGAAATGTGTTTTCAACCTGAAAGAAATATTTTTCTTCATCTTTCCTTATTTTAATAATTAAATCCTTTCATAGTATTTATTTATCCTTTTTTCACTGATAGAAAAAAAATGTGGAAGTTTCTGTAAGTCGATTTTATCGATAAAGTTGCTGGCATTCATTATCTAATTTCAGTTTTGGAACTTAATGCTGCTTACTTTGTCACAAATCAAAACATCCATCAGGACCTCAATGTCCCCTATGTTGCCGATTTGGCCAGACCAGATACCGTTCCTTCCATGATAAACTTCCCAACCAAATTTACTTGATGTGTATATATGTATACAGTTGTAAATATCAATAAATAAATTATTAAAAAAAAAAAAAGTTTTGGAA
>NW_027111890.1:72540-80194 GCF_000696795.3 Halyomorpha halys
TGTTGTATGTTCTTTCACACATGCCGAAAATTCTAAAAACATTGGTGTTGTTAAAATTTCGGATGTTAAAATATTAAAATATATTTGGTTGTGAATAATTATGATTATAAATACAGTTAACTATGTTTATAAAAAAAAAAAATCCTATATTTATTTTCTAAATAAAAAAAAAAAAATGTCCAGTCACACAAGAAAATTTCAATATAAACACTGTATCACTATAAATTATTTTGTTTCTTTTAAAATTAATTTGAGATTAATTCATAAGTAAGTACAGTGACCGATGAAAGTATTTGCACATCTTGTCTTTCCTTTAGATAATGAATTTAAATAATAATATAATAGTTTGAGGTTCCTTAATAAAGAGTACCGTTAAAACTTGTTAAAAGCAGTATAAATTAAATTAAAAATATTGATCATAATAAAAATATATTTAAACATTATATAAACGCAAGGAAAAAAGTATTTTTTTTATGTTTGTTTACTTGCTCTTGTTAGCATACTGAGTATAATGCAGTTATTTTCTATCAGTATTATAAAATATTTCAATCTATTAAGTTCGTTTTAATTTAACCGATTCTTATGCCAAAAACAAGTGAACTATGTGCCGCTACTCGCGAAAAAGTTAAATTATTTCGAAATCAAAGAAAATCGTATCGCGAAATAGCGTATTTATTAGGTATTGATTTTTCTACTGTCAGATAAGTAATTATTAAGAGATTTGAAGAAAGAAGTACAACTGCAAATAATCGGCGCAAAGGACGTCCAAAGAAGGAAATGAGAGGATAAAAGAAAAATCAAAATTGAGGGGATACAAAATGCAGGAGTATATGAAGGGTTAAGGGGTGTACCTCATTAGTAGTACTTTGTGAGGAGTACTATGTTACTAGACTAATGGTTGTGCAAGGATGCGATTTGCTTAGAATCACACCCAACCGCCAAGTTTTTACCCAATGAAGAGTGACCACTTTATGAGGCTGGATGAACCCCGGAGGGCTAAATTGATATTAAAAATACGAAAAATTATTTAATGGAGTTAGTCATCTTTTCATCTGAAAATCACAAATATAGGTTAATTGATATTAAAAATAATAAAGTAGTTAATGATTATTTTAACATAAAAACAATAATTAGAGTGGTGAAACGGAAAACATACCCACAGTACCATGGGCATAGGCAGAGGGGAGGAGGAGGGAGCCGCGTTCTCCCCCCCCCCCAAAAAAGAAAATAGTGAACTTATTTGTAGAGGTAACATGGCTGTTTTAAGATCATCACTGATCACAAGATCACAACCACACCTTTAAAGGGACAAGATGAACGTCGATTCTTCGGTAAAAAAAAGGTAAAATTCAATGGACACAATTATTCATCATATACTTATCTCTAAAATTAATAGGGAAAACGAATAAAAATTCTCTATTACTTTCTAAGTTTTTCTTATAGTATATGATACGTCTATATTACAAATCTTATTTCCCGGAAATGTGTTTTCAACCTGGAAGAAATATTTTTCTTCATCTTTCCTTATTTTAATAATTAAATCCTTTCATAGTATATATTTATCCTTTTTTCACTGATAGAAAAAAAAATGTGGAAGTTTCTGTAAGTCGATTTTATCGATAAAGTTGCTGGCATTCATTATCTAATTTCAGTTTTGGAAACGACATTTTGTTTTTTGAGCTTTGCAGTTCATACACTTACCCACAAACAACGCAAGCACTGAACTACATTTTTGGTTCACTAAAATTTCCTTTAATAATTAATTAATATAGTTTTAATAATTATTAATCTCATTTTATATTCTTGAATTAGAAACCAGTCTAAAATATTCCAGAATCGTCCTGGTGGTTACACGCTCCCACAACAGCTACTAAATATTCCCCTTGAAGGGATGCTGGTGGTATTAGGACTAAACTCTTTACTGATACAAGCCTCTTAGGGAAAAAAAAAATTATGATGTCTCTATTGAACCGAGAGGGGGGGTTGGGATCCCAGCAGGCGATTGTTGATCGATACTATCTCCGTTACGGTTATTCTTCATTCCTCTTCATTCATTGAACGTATTTGTATTTAGCTTTATAGTTTTTCAAATATCGTAATCAAATTATGATTATTTTTTAACTACAGTGTGTTTATTGTTCCTCATAATTATAGCGAGATTTCACTCTCTTCCTTTTCCACTGTTTCTTTTCTATTCCCTCTCTGTTTATATGTATATTGTAATAAAATAAATACCCGACAAAGATCTCCATAATAGCGGAGAAACAACAGAGAGGAGCGGACAGGAGGTCCCAGGTGGTGACGACAGGAAGGCAATCCCTGAGGAGACAAGGAGAAGGATTTAGCAGAGGAGATCCTTCTTCTGTTCTCCGTCGAATGTATCTCCGAGGATATTGGAATGGGGCCACGTGCTGTGGGTGTCTCTAGGGTGTCTCTTCTGTTTCTTTATTGTTTATCGTCCTGATCCTGTCTCTCAGCTTCTTTAGTTGGTTTCTTAGTATTTTTTTTTTTAGACTGTATGTAAATGTATAAATATACACAAAATTACAAAACCTAAGTGAACAAAACGAAAATATGTTTCTGAAGGAAATGTCAATATTTAAGAGCGGGCAGTTCATCAAAAATATAGTTCCGTGCAATCAACCTCTCCTTCCAACCTCAATGTGTTGTCAAGCAATGGTATTTAAAAGGTATATATAAGGAGGTGGTAAGGGTTGCGGTCAAAAGAGAAACAAAAATAGTTTACAACTATTTATTTTCCGACGTTTCGCCCCACTTTGCAGGGCTTCATCAGGACTGTTCAAAGGTGAAGGTTGAACAGTTGAATCCTGCTCAACCTTTACCTTTGAACAGCCCTGATGAAGCCCTGCAAAGTGGGGCGAAACGTCGGAAAATAAATATTTGTAAACTATTTTTGTTTCTCTTTTGACCGCAACTCTGACCATCTTCTTATATATAAATTTTTACGCTCAACTATATATACATCGATATTTAAAACCGTTTTTGATAGGAAAAAACCGAGAGAGTATAGGCGTTACCTTAGCAACCTCGTGCCTGCCATTTCACCGAATTGAATCCTGCCTGAGGGCGTTTACTTTTTTTGTGGTGACTCCACTGAATGATAACATGATCCCCTCTCTGGTTATAAAAGGCTTGATACCTGTTCCTCTCTTCCCTCCCGTGTATGGGCTGGTTGTAGCCGAGGGAGTTTAGGCATCACTGTAAAAACTGATTTTTTTTTCGTTACATCTGAATTTCAAAAGAGGCTCTTCTCATTTAGTCTAAATTTAGAAGGAAGTTTAGGATTAGTGTGAAATAGGTGATGTGTCACTTTCTTCAGATACTGTTGACTAATCTCGCTTAAGCATCCCAAATACGTTTTCCTGGATACAGTTATGTTTCAACAACGGCTCGTCCTATTTATTTGTTCTAAAAGACAAATAATAATTATCTTGGAGTATATTTAATTAAAGTACGTCTAACCCTACTATAATGACCACCAACGAAGCAGAACCCCCCGCTCACCATATAGTACAAGAGCCGGGAAGAAAAACAAGGCAGTTATCTCACCCCAATTTTTTATTACATTAATTAAAAACTATGTATAATTAATAGTCAAAACTGATGAGCCTGCCAAGTATAGGTAGGGGAATAAAAAGTGGCGGCTGCTTCAAAACCTTAAAAAACATTAATTTTTCATTCGGAGCTCTATATCTTAAAAACTAACAAAACACTAGAAAATCTAACGTTATTTAAAGAAGAGTAAATTAGCTGAAATATTAGCCCTAAAAGAGCTATTTACGTCCAATAGCTTTCTAGATATTGCTTTTTAAAAAGCAAAATTTCTTAAAAATCTACTGATAGATTAGTAGTTAGTTAATTTATTTTGAGAAATCTATATTTCAGGTTTTCATGATATTTGGTAAAATAAATTGATTTATAGTTGTTCGGACAATAAGTTTGATTTATGTAAAACTTTATTTCAGGAACCATTGGACGTACAGATGTCTTCCAGCGCTCAAATTAAAGCTAGTTAAATTTACTACAAAATAGTTGATTATGTTTATCTTTGTGGGAGTAGTAGTTTTTATGATATTTGACAAAATAAACTCACAAAATGTTAATTTCTATTTGTTCCTATAAAATGTCGGATTTTTGAAAAAATATATCTCTCGACCCATAAGACGCACATATGTCTGCCAACACTCAAAATAAAGGAAATTTAACTTACTATAAAGTAGTTTATGACACTTATCTTCGTAGGGATAGTAATTTTTATGATATTCAAATATGAATATAAATTTGGCAAATGAAAATTTGTCCGAACAACTATAAATCAATTTATTTTAGCAAATTTTATGTACACTATTACTCCTAAGAAGATAAACATTATAAACTAGTTTATAGCTCATTAAACTAGCTTTAATTTGAGTGCTAATAGACATATGTACGTCAAATGGTTTTTTGAGATATAAATTTTTCAAAATAAATACACTGCTAATCTTTCATTAGGTCCTATACAACATTTTTCTGAAACGTTGCTTTTTAAAAAGCTATATCTCGAAAAATATTTTAACGTAAATAACTCTGTTAGGGCTCATATTTTAGCAAATTTACTATTCTTTAAATGACGTTCTCTTAGGTTTTCTTGTGTTTTTCCTACTTTTTAAGATATAGAGCTCCGAATGAATTTTTTTTTTTAGCGCTTTGAAACAGCCGCCATTTTTTATTCCCTCTACCTATACTTGGCAGACTCATCAGTTTTGACTATTAATTATACATAGTTTTCATTAAAGTAATCTATAATTGGGATGAGATAACTGCCTTTTTTCTCCGGTTTGGGCTCTTGTACTAATATAACTGAAGCGCAATTGGTGCCTACGCTTCTCCTCAAACAGTGGACGCCTACTACTCCACCTTAAAATACCTCCGGGCAAGACAAGGGCTAAGATATTAAATATACCTTTATATTATATTTCGTACTTACTAATGTTGCCACCGGAGGGTACACAAAAAATTAACATACGAAACGTAATTGGATATATACAACTAGGCAATCGAAGGGAAAATGTCAAAATAGGTACGCATATTTGATTCCCCATGTAATATTATGTAAGTATTTCTTAATGTTATTATTGTTTCAGGAAGATAGGAAAATAATAACGCACTAGAAATCTGCATAAAAAGAAACTTTAAAAACTAAAATAAGCCGATAAGAGTAGAGAAAAAAAAAAAGAAATTGTGAGAAAGACATGCTCACTTCTACTTTACACAGACTTGATTTTTACTATCACCGACCGGAGATTAAAATTTTTTTAATTATCTGATAAGGGTATTTGAACTAGGCAGTCGTTTCTTTCCCTTATCTTTCTATGCTAGTTTTCTGAAATTGTGATCATCAATTTCTGCTTGTGCTTTTAACAAGACCAGACTTGTACAACCTCCGATCTTTTACTCACAGACTTATTTTCATTACGATTAAATATAGGAATAAAACTACAAATACAATTTAAACATACTATTAAACTATTAAACATACTATTAAGCGATGAACTATATACATCATATATGCTCCATTTCAATTTATATATATTTCCTATTATTATATATTTTTTTCTCTTTGTATTTACCAAAACTTTTTTAAAAAATATCTGTATTGAAATTTGCAACTGTACATAATAATACATTCAGTAAATTTGAACTGAGATATAATGGTGTTATAGAGGCGTGTAGAGAAACTACCCATTGGTAGCACTCTAATGATGGTTTTACAATAGCAGGTCTCGTTGGCATCTTCTTTTCAGGCGCCTTGAAGGGTTGTCAGGAATGGAAGAAGGAACAAGGTTAGAAACCAGTCGGTTTGGGTGGTTAGGGAGTTTATAATTGAAAAGGATTGATATCTAGTAAGGGCTAGATCGGTTACATATGGAACATTAAAGTCTTTATGGATGATTTTACTTGTGACAAAGTAAGGAGCATTGAGGATTTTGGATTCTAAGGATTGAATACGAGTTATTTTTGTAATTTTCCATAAAAAATATTCATACTTCTTTGCATTATATAACTTTATATTTTTATTTCTTTGACTATGCTATTTTAATCACATATTTAATTACCTATATATATATACGTTTTATTTTCCACTTACTTTATTTATATTAATTTTCATTCTGTACAATTATTTACTTTAATAATTTTTTTTTTTTAATTCATTGGCTGTTATCTTGTTTTTTTTTCTTAGCCCTTATGAAGGCTAGAAATTCTGGCACTAATAAATAAGTTTTTTTAACTTAATTGTATTATTCACTGTTCACACCCACAACTATCTTCTCCTCATATGTTATCCACGGTTCATGCCATTTTTCAATTTCAGGCGATTTTTAAATATTGCTCGATTAAACTATCTTAAAGTCTCCTCTTCTCGTTTTAAGCGAATATTTTAAAATTGATGTAGGATAGTCGCTCCCAGGGGGTCTTAGCGGGGCGAGCCCGGCGGAGAAGGATTGCCTTTTTTTGTGTTATGATCTCCTCTTGTGTACATCGACCAACCTACTTACCTTAAAGTTCCGAAGTTCATCAACGTAAATCTACTGTTGACTAAAACCAAATGTGTGGTATTTGCTCCGCAGAAAGGGAAAAAGATCACATTACCACACAAGCGCCTTTTTACTCAATAGTGTATGTAGGGATCAAGCTGAACAGGTATTTCACTCAATCTACTTGTATCTACCACAAAGTTAAACAGGTAAGGAGAAAAACATACCGCATATACCACCTGCTACTCGTTACGATTTTAAATATAATCTTAAGACCAGCTCTTTTATAAAGAGCGTCAATCTTCACTCATCTTCGGGATGGAATGAAACGCCATCTTCAACTGTTTCAGAACACAGTACTGCGGAAGATGGTGAGGTCTACATCACTGAAGAAGATGAAACCTGAACAACTTCTTCGAGTTCTTTGAACTGCCGACTGTGTCCGAGTTTATAAAACGGAGGCACATCAAGTTCTTCCACTCGCTGAAAAGTAACATCAGCCCGCTGTTCAGAACACACTCCATCTTCAGCTTCAGCTTCAGGTGGCGACAGTGCATGTTGCAAGAACAAACATAATACGTGTGCATCAGAGCCACACCATATTTAGGCTAGGTAGAGTCAATTTTTAGTTACAGGACAAAGGCAATGCTTAAATGTACCCCAACACCTGAGATCTACGCCATGAAAATTCAGTGGAGCCCATCACACTACTACATAAACTGCTTAAAATGTAGCTCTCGCTAAAGTATAAGGAGCTATATCCGAAGATTGTACATGTGTGTGTTCCTATTTCTTCGTTTTCTTTCAGATTAAGGGGTTCTGAAATAATAACCAAATCGTTCTAAGTTTTCAAATACTGCTTCAACTCTATTATTAAAGGGTGTGTTAAAAATGGACATTCTAAAGTTCAAGATATCTGCTAAATGTAAAACCAATACAAGACCTTTCTGAATGTAGATGATAATTTCACTGTCAAAAATATTTAAAACATTAGCATCATGCAGCGGGAAAACAACATAATCGCTTAGTAACTCAACATTAATAACTAACAATAAAATACATTTAATGACGAGAAGAATGTACTTGGCAATCCTAAATAATTTGGTAGTGATTTTTTT
>NW_027111890.1:81208-82605 GCF_000696795.3 Halyomorpha halys
CGTATATTGAATAAATGAATACAATATTAAATATATTAATAGAGTGGCAATGAAAATATAATTTTTTGAGGGCATCTACTATATCCTCTTAGCGAAAGGGAAATTTAATCAGTATAGGTCGACAAGCTAATGAAATGAAATAGCTTTTTATTTATAGAATAAATTAAAATCATACAAAGTAGAATATAAAAATTTAAAGAAGATAGAGAGAGAAAAAATAAATAAATGTATATATATAATAGTAGACAAATATTAACTTCTATCAATTTTCTCTCCATCTTTCTGTATCCATTCCTGCATAGGCCTTCCCTTTCAGGGGGCCTTTTTTAATAGGCAGCACTTCCCGGGGTGACCAACCAGCCCTATTGGGAGGCGAGTTCTTTCCATTTCTTCTTCCAGACATCCCTGTCTCTAGCAGCTCTCCACCAGCTCCTGCCATCCTCTTGAACATAGCGCTCCATCTTTTCTTTTGACGTTCTCCTCTTCTTTGAAGGGATCCTTTATTTGATTTCTTTTTCTCACATTCACAATGCTTCTTCCAATAATATTTTGCCACACCTGTAATTTCTTGTCCTGAGCTATAGTCAACGACCACGCTTGGGATCCATAAGTGACCACTGGGCTAATGCAACTATCGAAGACCTGCCATTTAAGGTCAATACTTGTTTTTCCCTTCATTATATGCCTAAGGGACCAAAACTTTTTCCAACCGAGTGCCAATCTCCTCTGGACCTCCTATCCGTGAATTATATTAACTGACCCAGATAAATATATTCTTCAACAAATGTCAACTTGTGGTTGTTAATTTCACATGTCATCAGTTTCGTCTTCTGGTAGTTTGGATAAAGACCAACCTCTTTACACAATGCCAGAAGTTGCTTCATCATTTCTTTCAGTTGTTCCTTGCCTTTTGCTAAGAGCACATCATCTGCAAAACGTAGGTTTCTCAGCCATTTACCATTTATTTTAATGACTACTTCTTCCCATCCAAGACATTAGAACACCATCTCCATACAAGAACAAACAAAATTGGGGATAGCGGATCACCCTGTAGCACACCCCGCTCAATATCAAAGCTTTGTCCTTTCTTTGTCCTCCTTATAAAGCTCTGTTATTATCATAATATAATTGTCCTCTATTCCTATCTCATAATCTCAGTGCATTAAATATTTCTGAATGTAAAATACCTTGAAAAGCCTTCCTAAAGTCAAGGAAACAAAGATATAGAGAGTAGTTATATTCATTTGCTTTCTCGATGATTTGGTTTACAGTCTGAAAGTGGTCCACTATCGAAAATCCCTTCCTAAAACTTGCTTGTTCTTCGTCAACACATTGCATTATTCTTTTTGTTAGGCGTTGTTTGAAAACACTGGTGAAAACTTTTGACATAATTGAAC
>NW_027111890.1:83731-84483 GCF_000696795.3 Halyomorpha halys
CTTCCATATTGTTTCTCTATGTCCCAGCCAGAGTTTCAAACATATACCGATTCGGAAATTCTAGAAGCTTACTGTCTTATTGGATATTGAATTTTAAAAGCTTATATGGGAAGAATGATGGTCAGGGGTGCGGTCAGATACAAATATAATTGTTCTGACGTTTCGACCCGAATTTCAGACCATCATCAGGGCCGAAAAAACAAAACGAGATAACAACCTTAATAAAAATAAAAATAAAATAACAACAAACAAACTTGAAAATATATATTACATTAAATTAAGTAGATAGCAGATAATACTAATAGAAGATAAAATATAATACTGTAAAGATAAGAATTGCTAATAAGAAATAACTTATTATAAAAAATGTAATTAAAAAACAGACTACCAATAATGAAGAGTATGGAAGGAAATTTTAATAATGAAAGATTGAAATTAACATAATAAGATATTAAGGAATGATTAAAGACATATAAATTGCAAAAAAAACAGTAAATCAGATGAATAAAAAGTAATAAGCTGAAATAAATATTGAATGTCCTGAAATATGAATAAGGAAGGATCTTGAGAGAAGAAATGTGTAGAGGTGGGAAAAAGGAAGAAAATTAAAAAAAAACTGAGAAACTTAAAGACTTAAGCGGAGTTTTCGTCAAGATTAGGGGTGGCAATTCGATTGCACAGTAGAGAGCGGTACTTACTGTACAAAAAAAATACGTTTAACCAAGCGGAAATAGTTGACGACTTATATAACT
>NW_027111890.1:87564-88210 GCF_000696795.3 Halyomorpha halys
AATGATATGATCAGGATTGCGGTCAAAAAGGAACAAAAAGTAGTTATCAACTATTTACTTTCTTTATAGGGCTTCATCAGGGCTAAAAAAAGATACAAAACAACTAAATAAATGTCGACAGTGTAAGATAATAAGATGGGAAAAAGTAAACTAAGAGTGAATTAAAAAATATGTGATAATTACATATTACATGTAATACTTACATAAAAATGACAGAAATAAAAATAAGATGTACAGTGTCACCCGATTTTATGAAGAGTTAAAATGGCTCTATCACTCCTTCCGTCGTAAATATTTTCTTGCTCCCTTGCTCTACCATGTTATCCAATCCCGCCGTCCATCGTACATCTCTGATATCCTTCAATTTAAATCCTCAGTACATTCCCGCAATACCCGCTCACGGGATTCAGACTTATATGTAACTGCCCATCGTACCACATCCTTTGGTAGATCTTTCCTCATCCGTTACTCTTCTATTCCCTCCTTTATTCGTAGTTCTGATACCCTTCCAATCTTCAAATTCCGTATCTTCGACTACCTTCTTTCAACTTAATTCCGGAAGAATAACAATTGAAAGTTTCAAATAAGGTTTATATATTTCCTGTTTTTAATGTTTTCGTTTATATTTTTAAATATAAATATTAGC
>NW_027111890.1:90175-91129 GCF_000696795.3 Halyomorpha halys
TCCTCTTAGGGTATTAGCTTGTATAATATGGGACATATGGTTTAAGAACTAAACTTCAAGCTTTGAAAATCGAAATTATTTAATTTGTGATAAAAAGTACCAAATATGCAGTTTTCTGCGAAGTCGTTTTATTTAAACTAGAAAAAATAAGACGTGCAATTGTGTTTTTTATTCATTTATTTATTGTTATTTACAACTGTATAACATATATACAACAAATTTTCTGTAGGTGAGATAGGGACATATACAATATATATACATGTGGAGAATCTACCCATTGATAATAACCCACTCCAATAAAATTTCTAGAGGAGAAGATCCCGAGGCCATCTTCTTTTCAGACACCTAAGAGGATGAAGGAGAAGCCAGGTTAGAAACAAGTGGATTTGGGTGGTTGGAATGATTGGGAAGTTTTCCATGGAAGGAATGGTATCTGGTTTAGGCCAAATCGGCAACATTGAGGTCATGATGGATAACTTGATTTGTGACAAAGTGAGGAGCGTTAAGAATTTTACGAAGGATTTTGGACTGTAAGGATTGGATTCGGGAGGAATTTGGTAGTTTAGTGGAGCCCCAAAGCTCAACTCCGTATGTCCAGATAGGCCTTATAATTGTCATGTGGATCAGTCTTTTGTAATGGATTGGCAATTTAGACCGTTTGTCTAGTAAATGTTGTAATAGCCGAAATCGACGAGCAGTTTTCTGTTTTTTCAGTCTTGTATGAGCGTGCAATATTGTATTTTAATATATTATTACATAAATAGCAGATTGGACGAATAATAAATTTATTATGTGTTACACAACGAATAAAATGTGAAATAACATGGCCCCTGGTCTCTTATGTCTTTTCACAGCTCTGTTGCTACAGAGGGATTTCGGTTGGTCTTCTCTTACTGTAGATAACGGTTATTATCGGATCAAACTACAACTGGTGGGGCTAGATGCGTTTTAATT
>NW_027111890.1:91179-93488 GCF_000696795.3 Halyomorpha halys
ATAACGGTTATTATCGGATCAAACTACAACTGGTGGGGCTAGATGCGTTTTAATTTAGCTCATAACCTGAATAATGTAATTGAAGATTTATTGTTGATTTCTTAACATTATTATTTATTTATTAAATAAATCAAAATGGTATCCTTGTATTGTCTCAACACTTTTTATTCCATCAATAGTCTATATTATTTTTTCTTAACCTTTGTTTATTCTCATCATTTCCTAAGTTGTTTCGTCTCTTAGTCTGCACAATTTTTGTTTATTATTTATTTTATATCTGCTTTTCTATTTTTACGTGCTGTCCTGTTCATTTTAAGTCTAATACTTGTATGTTATTGTTTTTATATATATAGTTATAGTTTTGTACCTTATTTGTATTTCTTTTTTGTTCATTTTTATATAATGTTTCAATTGTTTGTACATAATTTTTAACTCCGCCTTAGTTTATCGCCATCTTATTATCTTACACTGTCAATATATTTTTAGTTGTTTTGTATCTTTTTCAGCCTTGATGAAGCTCTGCGGACGTGGGGCGAACGGTAGGATAATAAATAGTTGAAAAAATAGAGATAGAAATAGAAAAATCACAAAAATCGATTGTGGTTCTGTTTCAGAGCCTAAAAAGAGAAAAAATTAGAGCCAGCTAGATATAATATGTAAGTTAAGAAAAGTTCAGTAAGAAAAGGTTCTGGCCTTATAGAACATTGCTCGGCCCCACTTCCAGCGAGCTCGTCACCTTTCCCTTATGTCTGAGGAATCACACTTCTTTGAGCTCGCCAGGGACTCTAATGCCTGCTTGCACTCTCTCACCAAAGTAGAGGTGACTCAAGGGCTTGAAGGGCAGAATAACTAGCAGAAAAGATGACGATACCTGCCCTTTCACAGCTAATGACTTCAGGGTAAGTAGCTACCGACAAAATGACAAATACTTCTGCTCGAAAAACAGTTGAGTACTTGCCTAGTTCTATGCCTAAATTTTCTATATAGACTCCTGCACCCATTAGACCAGTCGAATCTTTCTTTGATCCATCATTGAAACAGGTAGATAATCTCTTGGGGTTTCTATTCAACCTTGAACCCCATCCTCTTAGGGTATTAGCTTGTATAATATGGGACATATGGTTTAAGAACTAAACTTCAAGCTTTGAAAATCGAAATTATTTAATTTGTGATAAAAAGTACCAAATATGCAGTTTTCTGCGAAGTCGTTTTATTTAAACTAGAAAAAATAAGACGTGCAATTGTGTTTTTTATTCATTTATTTATTGTTATTTACAACTGTATAACATATATACAACAAATTTTCTGTAGGTGAGATAGGGACATATACAATATATATACATGTGGAGAATCTACCCATTGATAATAACCCACTCCAATAAAATTTCTAGAGGAGAAGATCCCGAGGCCATCTTCTTTTCAGACACCTAAGAGGATGAAGGAGAAGCCAGGTTAGAAACAAGTGGATTTGGGTGGTTGGAATGATTGGGAAGTTTTCCATGGAAGGAATGGTATCTGGTTTAGGCCAAATCGGCAACATTGAGGTCATGATGGATAACTTGATTTGTGACAAAGTGAGGAGCGTTAAGAATTTTACGAAGGATTTTGGACTGTAAGGATTGGATTCGGGAGGAATTTGGTAGTTTAGTGGAGCCCCAAAGCTCAACTCCGTATGTCCAGATAGGCCTTATAATTGTCATGTGGATCAGTCTTTTGTAATGGATTGGCAATTTAGACCGTTTGTCTAGTAAATGTTGTAATAGCCGAAATCGACGAGCAGTTTTCTGTTTTTTCAGTCTTGTATGAGCGTGCAATATTGTATTTTAATATATTATTACATAAATAGCAGATTGGACGAATAATAAATTTATTATGTGTTACACAACGAATAAAATGTGAAATAACATGGCCCCTGGTCTCTTATGTCTTTTCACAGCTCTGTTGCTACAGAGGGATTTCGGTTGGTCTTCTCTTACTGTAGATAACGGTTATTATCGGATCAAACTACAACTGGTGGGGCTAGATGCGTTTTAATTTAGCTCATAACCTGAATAATGTAATTGAAGATTTATTGTTAATTTCTTAACATTATTATTTATTTATTAAATAAATCAAAATGGTATCCTTGTATTGTCTCAACACTTTTTATTCCATCAATAGTCTAACGTTTCGGCCATCCTCAAGGACAATCTAAATATTTAACAGCTTATTATGTATTCATTTGTAACATTTATAACAACAACATTATCACTAATAATATAACATACCTTCAATATAAATTCTCACCTCACATCAAAATTTAAAAATTG
>NW_027111890.1:94883-95421 GCF_000696795.3 Halyomorpha halys
TTTATATATCAATCCCGATTGACTTTTTATTTCAATTTTGTCCTTTAAATACCTATAATAATTTTTAATTTTATTAACAGCATTAGTATAGCACATTTTAGCAAATTTACTCTAATTTAAATGATGTTCTATTAGGCTTTCTGTTTGGCTTCTGTCAAAACAGGTATGAATTCTGTCTCGTTCATTTTTTTTATCTCTTAGTTTGTATTTTCTTTTATACGAGGAGAAGATGGTTGGGGGTGCAGTTAAAATAAAACACAAATAAGTTGAATTAACTTATTTAATCTTACCAACGTTTTGACCAGAATTTATGTTTATATATGTTGGGTGTGGTCAGCGGGGAGAAGAATGGGTGAACAGGGGAATATTTGTCTGTGCCGACGTTTTGGCCTAGGTTTCGGGGCTTCGTCGGGGAGTCGGGCGAGAACTGGAGTTTTAGCCAACATTCCTCGTTTGACTCCCTGATGAGGATCTGAAACTCGGGTCAGGCCGTCGGGATAAATTGATAATTTTTTGTTTGTTTATGTTTTACGTTGCT
>NW_027111891.1:0-1543 GCF_000696795.3 Halyomorpha halys
ACAGTTACTTTTACACAGTCAACTTGAAGATAAATAATAAAGAGTAAATAAATAATAAATAAGATAAATAAATAATAGTAAAAACATAGTTAAATACAGGGAAACTTTTCTATAATGGACACCTATAGGGAACATATTTTTGTTCCTTAAACGGAGGATACCATTTAGAAAGGGTTCATTTAAAGACGACACAACAATGTAATTAAACATTTTGTATTTAAACATTCACATATTTTATTTATAACATAAACTCTTTATATTTGATAAAAATTATGACTAAGATCAAAATTTTTATTATTTTTACTTTTATGAAAAAAAAAATTAAATTATCAGATAATATTACATGTATTATTGTCTAATCAATTTTTGATATTTGTGTAGATTGTGGGTATAGATGAGCACTGTGTATTCTGTAATGAGAAGCATTGATAATTTTTATGTTTATGAAGAGACTTTATATGAGTACCTTAAAAATTATATCTTACTACTAAAATATCTTCGCATAAAAAATAATTTTATTTAAAATAAATTGTTATTTGTGGAATTTACATTATGAAAGCTTCATTTTAAATGAAATTATATGAAATTTTTTAACTATGTTTATCACTTGGGTTTTACCCATTCTAAATTTAGTCACTAAATTACAAACCAAATCTCCTTTTTCGTAATCATTTATCACTTCAATATTTGCTTTTAAACAGGACTCTCTTGACTTCAACAGAGATGCCATTGACATAATCAAAATACTAGCTAAATATCTGTTGGTGCTTTCAATAGACACTACTATAATAAGTTGAAAGTTTCTGGACAATTGAAGGGAAAATTAATTTACCTTAGGGTCTATCTCTGAGAGTTCCTAGAATAAGCTAGTTGTCTAATTATATTGAGAAAGAAGAAAAGAAAAAAAAAAGAATGTACTTGCTTTGTTTTCACTCATTTTATATAATGCCAAATACATATAGTTTCGTACCTATGGTTTAATAATATGTGTTTCCTCAGCAGTTATATGGATTAATTTGTGATTAGGTAGCTACTAATAATACTTTTTTTTAAAGTAAATTTTCGTTAATGCTCAAATATATTCGGCAAAAACAGTGTTATTATTGTTTCTCAAAAGAAATGGCTCTCAAATTTAATTCTGGAATTGTTAGTTTGTAGTAATGTACAAACATATTTTATCGGTTTTGTAAATTCTAGGAGTTGAAAGTGCTATTGATGAAAACAAAATTGGAGATTGCTTCCGAAATAAAGGAGTTACGATATAGAGGGAAGAGGGAGGGTGGTGGATAAATTCATTATTAAAACTGTTCACTAGGAGGGAGGGGTTTCCATAACAGAGAGGTGTCCGTTAAGAGAAGTTTCACTGTATAAATGGGTCATTATCTGAAGATGCGCAGATTTCTCTTCCTAAAATCTTAATAATAAATATTCATACCTACTTAGTGGCATAATACCTTCAATAGTACACAATGCAGGAGTACTTTTAATTATATTTTTAAAAAATATCCTAAAATAGGGGAGTGAAGGAAAAACGTTTAGACGT
>NW_027111892.1:0-1598 GCF_000696795.3 Halyomorpha halys
TATTCTACTTTGAATAGTATTAAATTTGAATTTAATAAAACTAAATAATAATAAAATCAAATTTGTACTCCACTAGGAGAAAATATTGAAGTTATACAGGTAGTCTATATCATTCTGTCCGGACACACCTTCGTCTGCTATTGATTTTTCAGGACAGCTGCGAGTAATGGCGTCAAAGCACACGATGACATCATTATATTTGTATTAATGTCCTACACCTGTAAAACAATAATAGCTATATGATATATTTAGAGTTCGTGATGACCAAAACAAATTTATCCAAGCTTCATTTCTTATATTATCTTATTTAGGAGAAACCATTTCTCCGACGAAATATAGGCAGGATAGTATGTGGAAATGGTAATTGTACAAGAGCCCATGAAGAGAAAATAGTCAGTTATATCAGCCAAAGTTTTAATTACTTTAATGAAACCTAAGTATAATTACTAGTCTCAATTAATGAGTGTTCCAAGTAAAGGTAATGGGAATAAAAAATGACAACTGTTACAATCGTAAAAAAAATAAAATAATTTTTCGTTCTGAGATCCATTTCGTTAAAATTACAACATTAAAAAACCTAATACAAAATAATTTAAAGTAGACTAAATTTGCTAAAATATGAGCCATAATAGAGCTATTTACGTTCAATAATTTTCGAGATAAAGTTTTTTAAAAGAAACCTTTCGTTATGAAAATAATGAAAAATCACTTGTTTTTTTAAGTTATTGTAGGAAATTTATATCTCAGGAAACATGAGACGTAGAGATATCTATGAGCACTCAATTTAAAGCTAGTGTAAAGTGCTATAAAGTAGATTATGACGTTTATCTTTTTTTTTTTAATATTTATTTATTGCTATTTACAAGTGTACATTATAATACATTTAGTAAATCTGATCTAAGTTAAATTGGAGTGTTACAGGCGTGTAGAGAAACTACCCATTGGTAGCACTCTAATGACATTTTACATTAGCTGGTCTCGTGGCCATCTTCTTTTCAGGCGCCTCGGAGGATTTTCAGAAATGGAAGAGGACGCAAAATTAGAAACTAGGGGGTTTGAGTGGTTAGAGAGTTTATAATGGAAGGAGTGATATCTGGTTCGGGCTAGATCATTATAGGGAACATTAAGGTCTTTATGTATGATTTTATTTGTGACAAAGTAAGGAGGACTGAGGATTTTACGAAGGATTTTGGATTGTAAGGACTGAATACGAGAGGAATTCGATGGTTTAGTGGAGCCCCAAAGCTCAACTCTATATGTCCAGATTGGCCTTATTACACGTTTAGTAAATGTTGTAATAGTCGAAATCGACGTCCAGTTTCCTGTCTTTTCAGTCTGGTGTGAGGATTTCAGGTTAATCGCTTGTCCAAATACGTTTATCTTCCTAGGAGTTTTTATGATATTTGCTTAAATTAATTTTTTAACTCTTCGGACATAATTTCACATGCAAAATTCATACTTATATGCAAATATCATAAAAACTACTTTCCCTACAAAGATACGAATAAACGCCATTAACTAGTTTAAAACACATTAAAATTGCTTTAAATTGAGTGCTAATAGAAATCTTCACGTCTCATGGTTCCTCATATATAGAT
>NW_027111892.1:4278-5185 GCF_000696795.3 Halyomorpha halys
ACGGTAAAAGAAGGCAATTTTTTTCGATTTAACATGAGTTTTTCGATTTAACACGCTTTAACATGTTAAACCAAAGATCATGAATACCCGTTATCATCTATTTATATTAATACTATTTTATTTCATATTTTCTTTTATTTGCATATAATTTTCTTTTCCCTTATTTTTACATAATTTTAATCCTGTCTTTATTTACCTTTTTGTATCTTATGATCCTACTATGTCAGAATCTTTTAGTTGTTTTTTGTACCTTTTTAGCCCTGATGAAGCTCTACGAAATAGGGTGAAACGTCGGAAAATAAATTAACTATTGACCACACTCCTGAACTTCTCCATGATTTTATTCAAAAAAGTTTTGCTTTTTGAGTGTATTGGGTTGCTAAATACACATGCATTTATATAGCTGGAAATTTTTTTTTAAATTCTTATAAAATGTAGGCATAGTAGATTAAAGTTATTATTTATAATAGTGTTATATGTTTTTTTTTCTCTCTATACCTTTTTTTTTTTTTTTTTTTTTTTTTTTTTTTTTTTTTTTTTTTAAAAAAAAAAAAAAAAAACCAGATCCCATTTGTGTTTGGGGGAGCACAACCACCCAAAAAAAAAAAAAAAGGATGATTTTTGAGATATAGATTTCTCAAAATAAATTAACTAACTACTGATATTTCAGTACATTTTTATGAAATGTTGCTTTTTTAAAAGGCTATATCTCGAGAACTATTGAACGTAAATAGCTCTATTAGGGCTTATATTTTAGGAAATTTACTCTACTTTAAATAATGATCTCTTAGATTTTCTAGTGTTTTTGATAGTTTTAGAGATCAATAGATCTCCGAATGAAAAATTACTTATTCTTAACGTTTTGAAACAGCCCCCATTTTTTATTCCCACTACCTATACTTGATAG
>NW_027111892.1:5303-5579 GCF_000696795.3 Halyomorpha halys
TAAAAATTAACAGTTGACGTAATAACACGTAAATAGAAATGTAGATATAAGAAAACAAAATTTAAAACACTAAAAGATGGAAAATAAAGAAATAAGTTGAGGTTATAAATAAATGTCGAGAAAGGATAAATGAAAATAAAATTAATAATAAATGAGTATAGAAAAAAATTGGGACCACCCACCTATTCAAGTTGAGAGCATTTGAAACTTTGACAGAAAATAGGAAGTATACAGAATGGAGGCGACCTTTAACGGTTTTATTTTAAAATACATCCT
>NW_027111892.1:6834-8661 GCF_000696795.3 Halyomorpha halys
AAACAGAGTTTAAAATACTTTTTAGTGACCATGACTGTGCTGAAGAATCGCTGACACTTGGATGTTAGCAAGCAGCCCATGTCAGAGAAATATTTAATGTTATTATATATATATTTACTATTAGCAGTATTATATATTTATAATATATTTTTAATGTAAAAATCGATTAAATAAAGTGGTACCCATAAATCGATTTTATCAAAAACGTTTATATAACATTCCAGGCATAGAACTGCCTCAAATATGTTATATCCCATACAATTTTTCGTTATTGAACGAAACCTTTCCCATACACACCATTTTAAGGGACTTATTTATTTGGACTCAAGCTACGAACTCAGAACCGATTCTGACCATTTCATTCCCTAACGATATTTCTTATAAAGAAGTTAAATGAAAGAGAAAAAAAAATTATATTTTTCCAAAAATTAGAAACCTTATTTTCATCATAACTACTCTGAGGTCACTGTGTCCTCCCTTTTCCTATATGTATACTAGGAAGAATATAGTCTTGCCCGATTTTTTAGGTAAAAAAAATTATTTACAAATTTAAGCATTTTTGAAGCTTAGCTTAAAAATTATATTTTTTTCATGGTTATTATGTATCAATTGATTTGTCTCTTTTCGAAGAATAATAAAAAGTATTACTGATTCTATTAAATGATTTTTTATTCACTAAAAATATATATATATAAAAAATGAGGATTTCAGTAAAGTAGGTCAACTTTTTTTTTTTTTAGGAAAAAGCAAACTATATTCATTTTTAGCGTCGTCTGAAACCCAGACAATTTATACCATTTTTCCAAAAAATTAAAAGTTAGAAATTTTTATCTTGATTTATTTGAACGATTTTTTATCCGGTGACCATTGTTCATTTAATCGTTTATAATTTCTCTGCATTATCCAATTCCTTCATTAATATAACTGTTGGGAAGCTTATTAACTCCTAACAAAAGGGAAAAAAAACTATCCTTAAAAATATAATACTTCAGAAAATACAACTATTAAATGGGGGTGTGTGAGAGTTATATTACAATGGCTTGATGCAGTCCATTGGTAGAATTCCAATAACATTCTAGAGTAGAATCTCTCGAAGGTCTGGGTTTTAATTGGTTAGGTTATGGAAGATTATGTCTGGTTTAGGCCAAATAGGCAACATATGGAATAATAATGGATGATTTTATTTGGAACAAAATAGGGAACATTAGGAAGTTTATTAAGGATTTGGGATTCGGTACGAGAGGAATGCAATGGTTTAATGAAGCCCTAAAGCTCAACTCCGGAAGTACAAATAATAGAATTTAATAAAAGATAATCAAGCAGTCATGCGATCGGAGAAGATCGTGCGGTCTCGGCATTTTAGATTTATCTCTTTTTTCTTTTTTTTTCCTGTAGTTATTCTTAAATCTATTTCATATCTCGTATTTATCCATTGTTTACTATTACTAACAATGAGAACAGGTTATTTCTTTCAAATCAACAAAATTAAAGGTACTTTACATAAAGATTTTTTAAAAAATCGGCATTTAAGCCCTCTTAGTCTATTTCAATGAGGATGCAACCTATCTGATATCAAAGTCCATTTAATTTGACATTGTTATACCGAGTATAATGAAAATCGTTTAAGTTGTTTTTGAGAAAAAATAAAAAAAACTGAAAAATCTATACTATCAAGTGGCACTTCTGGTCGGGAAATTTTATCAAAAAAGTTGCTATCACATTCCAGACTATATATCCGCCTTATATATGTATCTTCAGGTTCGTACGACTTTTCGTTTTTAACCTAGGTTGTCCTCACACATAACATTTTTGAATATTAATTTTTTC
>NW_027111893.1:0-5393 GCF_000696795.3 Halyomorpha halys
CTCTCTCTCTCTCTCTCTCTCTCTCTCTCTCTCTCCCTCTCCCCCTCTCTCTCTGCGAGAGATATTCCGCTACATAAGTATCTTGTGTTAAGCTAAGTCTTTTTAATAAAATTTAATCTTTCGTTATATGAAGATGGGCCTTTACGCTCAGACTGCATTAGCCTTCTCAGGGAAAGCCCTGGGACGTGATCAACCTACTACATTCATTGTCTGCCTCTGCAATGACGCGGGGGCACGGAGACAATGCTCTCGACATGGACCACAATCGATATCCTGCTATCGAGACTTTATTTTCAATACCGAGCCGAATACGAGATAATGGAGCCATTAGGACGCTACGTCATCCGGTTTATCACAGCCTCTGTCCATGCAACTCCCACTCCAGTCAGTAGCCTGCCGGCAGGCTTCCAGGACTGAGTGTCGTTTCTGCGCCATGTTGGACTACCTCAAGTCTCTTCCCTCCGTCCTCTTCAGGGGAAAGTGGTGGAGGAAGTTTAAGAAGAGCTATATCCACAAGAAGAACAAGGTCAGTCTTCTACATTTGTTTTATTTTTTAATTGTCTATTCAAGACCTATCAGTAAAGTGATTATTCCAGGGAAAAGTTCAAGTTTCATCTTAAAAAATTTATCTAATTAAATACTTGTGTAATTTATGTATACCAATGTAGTGCCCAAAACATCACTAAAATAGCTAGCTTTTCATTATTCACACAACTCTTTCTCTAGAGGTGAAATAATATAAAATACTTTGTATGCATCACTACAAAAAAAAACATTCTTCGTAGTCTTTTTGACTAATTAGTATTAATTTTAATATTAATACCAACATATAGCTAATAAATTAACTATATGAAATAGTTATTTCTAGGGAACGATTTGGTTGATAATTTGTAAACTTTGTTAAGATGTATTTCAGTTATTGTACTATTTTAAAATAGTCTTACAAATATTACTGTTGTGAAAACTCATCTTAAATTCATCTGCATTGCTCTCCACGGAGACGGTTCTCTCTAGGCTTGCACTGATCATTACCGGTTTCAAATAATGACATTAAAACAAGAGCTAATAAATAATAAATTATGATGTAAAATATTTATATCCGAAAAAAAATTAATAGTAAACGTCAAATTGTAATGTTAAACTCATTCTATGGTAGGCAAAGAATGTTAAGAGCATTTGCGTGTTTCGCGACGGAAGTGGCCTTTTTGAACCTTGTACCGATTACAAATTTCAAAATAGTTGCTAATTAATACCAACAAAATCTTAAATTATTTTTTATAAAATAGTTATCTTCAGAAAAACGTATGGTAAAGTTTGATTTTTAATTGGAAGCCTATTTGATAATTCGCAAATAACGTTAAATACAATTGAATAATTGTATATCTTATCAAAGTATTATATAAACAATTCTCATAAATAAAAATTTCATTGTCAAATAAAATTTCTTTGTATAAAAAATATTCCGTTTGTTCCAAAATTTAAGTTTTATAGTAATTAAAAATTAAATATACAAACAAATAGTAATTAATAATCGACTTTTTCAACATATTTTTTTTGTATAACTGCTTTCCGAAAGGGGTTTTATCAACTTTTGATATAACGCTCCTGTCGATTGTCTAGCTACGAAAACGGCTTTCACAAGAACTTCATGCATTACTAGTTTCAAAATAGTGATATTACTATTAGTAATAACAAATAGTAAATCATTATGTAAAATAGCCTTCCAGAGAAAAAATTATTGTAAATTCTGTGTAATCGTTACCTCATGATTTGAATAATTTCCATGCGTATTTAGAAAACGATTCTCGCAAACTTTCCATTGATTATCAGTTTTAATTTAATCATTTTATATCGTATAAAATAATTGTCTCGACCAAAAGTTGCAATGTACCTCATGTTATAATTGTTAATTAATTATATACAAGGGATCGAGTGTTAAAACATCAGGATACCTAGATGAAAACGATTTTCGCAGGTCTTACACTGATTATTATAGATTTTAAAAAAATAAATAAATATAAAATTCTATTAATTATTATTGGTACTTCTTAATTCTAAATTTTTGAAGGACGGTAATAATCTTTCATCATGCTCCGTCAACATTGCGTTTTTCAAAGCAATTCACTCTTTAGATGACATAATGATATCTGTTCAATGGTATAAATTTTTTAATAAATCTATACACTTAATTAAATTATTAATAAAGAGAGAGGAGCATAGGAATATTTTATATATATATTTTTCTTATCCATATGCTCTGCTATATAAAACATTTTCTATTTATTTAAATCTATAATTGTTTTATTTATTATTTTTAATCATTTAATTCAGTTCTGAACGGCAATAAACGCATCTTTTTAAGAAATTAAGATTTAATAATCATGTTTTTTAAATCATTTAAAGCATATGATAGCCCTGTCCAAAATCAAATAATTATACATAGTTTTAGCCTAGAATAGTTCTATAAGACGTCAAAATATTTTTTTTTTTTTTTAATATTTTTATATGTTTTACCTTTTGAAATAAGCTTCTAAAATTATGTTTAAAACACCTTAATCATTGCATGTTACATGATTTGAATGGTTGTATGAAAATTTTATATTTAATTTGTAATTTACGAATGTTATCGTAAATAAAACCTGGCCAATTTGTAATTCGTATTGTATGATCAAGTCCTTCAGTTTAACATAGAAATGTTAATGTAGATTATGCAGAAAATACAAGTAGCATTTAGGAAAGTTAAAAAAATTAAATAAATATTTTAATAGGATTCTTGAAGTCTCTTACACTTAAGTCTTATACACACACATATATTTTCAATTTTTAAGGCATATAATGGCATATTATAGATTATATTATTCCGGAAATATTAAGATTTTATGGTGGAAGACTTTTTTTTTGTTAAATATTAATCTTTATTACAATCTATAAAAAAATCTTATCAATGACGTAGGAGGTTATCGGCACGGTTTGGTTATGTATAGTTGATATCTATTATGATATTACGTTTTTATTTATGTTCCTATCAGGTCATCAACATACATTAGTTATCAGTAATATGAGTTCTATTTTTCCTGTAGCGAATGGATTTTTTTAAATCACGTTTAAAAGAACTTAGAATTTTTTATTCTTTCGCCCGCAATTGTAAGTTCTGTTTTAATGTTAAAAATAGGACTTTAATACATTTTACTGTTTTAAATAAAGTTAATTAGTACAACATATTTCAAAAGAAAAAATAAACTACTATACGAATGCTGGCAGTTGAGTCCAGACTAGACTTCTAGCTTCCAGCAAGACTTCCTGTCTGGAACAGTTTGAGAGTTATATGGTTAATTGAGCCACGTGCTCTTCATAGCTTGTCCTCAAGATGCTGGTGGATGTTGGAAACAATATTATTTAAAATAACAGTATATTATTCATAAGTTACAATTTCATCAAAATCTAAAATAATACCTATTACAAAAAATACAAATTAAAACACCTAACCGCTTGCAAATATTGCTTCTTGTTATTTAGAAAATAATTTAAAGTTTGGAAGTTTTCAAGATATTATAAATTAATTATCCACTTTAATTTTATTAAGGCTAAACAGTAAGTCAATACTCTTCAAGTTACAGTATTTATGGTGTTTTATTAAAATAAATTTGCAATTGAATCATAGTTCTATTATCTTTTTAATAATTCGAAGTAAATTGAGGTATGTATCATACATGAGCTTCGGATAAGAACCAACACAATTCTTTTTTTTGTTTATTTGATTAATTCAATTTTATTTATTCCGTTTTAAATTAAAAACCATAATATGGAGAATAAATTAATATTATCACCACCAGTTTTTCAGAAAATATCGAATTTTTATTACGGTATTAAATAAAACAATTTTTTTATTATTTATTGTGAAGTGAAATGATTTAATTATTTACAAAAGGCATAAGTTATAAGTTTAAAATATATTAAGGATATATCTCCTCCCCAAATAAAAAAATTTGTTGAAAAGTTAATGAGGCTCGATTTTTCTCATTAACTAAGTTTTCAACGATTCACTATATTGCAACGTCTTAACAAGTAAAATTTTTTATTTCTGTACCATATATTACTTAGGAACCTAAAAAAATTAAGAAATAGGTAGGTTTATTAATTTAATTTTTTTAATTTTATTATTCTTAGGTATGACGTGTGATGTACTATTATAGTATTGTGATCTGGTTTAGTTTTTTTCCAATAACATGTTATGTAACAACTGATAACATAGTTATATATGACTCGTAATTCAAACTATAATTATAATAGAAATTTCGTTGTTATGCAAATATCTTATTTTGAATAAACTTTGGTGTGGTAGTTTATATTTATATAATGAGCCTTTTTTATGTTTTTTGTTGACTTTGTTTTCATTTGACAATCTTTTTTTTTTTGTGTATGATTTAGGCATTTTAAAAAATATTTTCTTTTAAATATAAACATCATTTGATTCATTATCTCCAGCCTTTTATATATCTTAAAATTGATGAGTATAGTTCTATTTTTTTTCTATTATTGGCTACCATGCCCAAATCGATTCATCTCTAAAAACAATTTTATCTATCAATTAATAGGCTTAATTTTAATTTTTTGTTTTGACGAATTTCTAAAATAATGGTAATCTACTTACTAACAATTATATTTTTATTTTAGTTGCATTGACTATTAAACACTATTTCTATTTGTTATCACATTTTCATTAACTTAACCTACCCTCCCAAGGTTATGAATAATTTCTAGTGTTAAATATATTTTATCTTTACTTTGTTGTAATTAAATTAATAATGTTCGATTTTTTATTTTTAATTAATATAATTTTAAAATAATATATTGCAGTTGTTCAATAAATTGAACAGAAAGCTAATTTTTATTATTTTTTATTTTCATGATTTCGCTCTCCAATCTTTTTTTTTTTTTTTTAGATAATAAATATTTGTTGATTTTTTCGTTGAATTAATATTTTTATAAATGTTTCTCTCTAATGTAGAGAGTAGTACGTAATCATTAGTAATAAATTATTTAGAATATGATTTCATGTTTATCGTTCGCAATTTTATAGTATACTATACTACTTGTTATCGTTTTCGTCTGGGATCGAGTTGTATCTAAAACTGACGCCATGCAGGTCGGTTCGTGTCAGTTCATGTCCTCGTCCCACATGGTATCTGAATGACTCACATCTTACATACCACATATGTCCATCTCGTTGGTTAGTCCATGCATGAGGGAATAAATACCTTTGGGTCGTCGCAGAAGGGAGTGAAGACTTCCCTTTGGATACCTGCTTTGATATTATCTCAACCGGTAATCGGAATGTAAATTCATGCGATCCTAACGGGACCAACGCTCCAGAATAATTTCACTATCTATAC
>NW_027111894.1:0-4609 GCF_000696795.3 Halyomorpha halys
ATTCTTATGTTATTTTCTTTTAGTATGAATGCAATATATATTTTCGATTAAATCACTTCAATAATCTTGTTAACCAATGAATTATTTAATCATTAAAAAAAAAAGTAAAACGATTAGGAGCCTCATTTCGAAAATTATAAGAAGAAATATTTTACTGATACAGTTGACTCTCAATAATTTGAATTTTTTTCTCTGGTCCTTCGAAAAACACTCAAGAATGTAACTAGAGGGTTAGTCATTTTTGACAGACATTTAAGATTTTTCGCACACATCAATAAGAGGATGAAATCAGTTGAACTGAAAGCATATATAGTAAATCATTTCCTATTAGCCTCAGTCTTATTATACGATAAATTTATAAATGTACCTTACGCCCAGCTACATTACATAACAGGAAATGTTATTTTTATCTTATTCATTTAGAAAAATACAACCAATATGGTCCTATTAGATAAAAACATCCATCGGTCAGTGGCAAAATAAAACATAAAAATGTAGTCATAATTGAAATGAAATTATTACAATTTTGACTATTAGTGCGTTGTGGAGGACATACAATTTTAAGCTAGAAAATTACAATATGAATTTATTTCAGGTGATACAATCAATAATTTAATTAATGAAAATAAAATAAATTAAAAATGAAAATAAAGTAAAAAATAATAATTATTAAATAATACAAAGTTAAATTAAATAAAAAATAATAATTGAAAGGATTTTAAATTGAAAAGTAAAGCTACAAATTTGCAGTTAGTGAATTAATATAATAATGAAAATAAAACAAGATGATACAGAGTAAAAAAAAGAGGATTCAATAATATCTAAATAAATAATATCTATTACTAAGCACACATAAATTACTAATTCTAATCGTAATATAATGAATAATTATGATTATAATTGCTTACAATTATTTCAAAATACTTCAAATGTCACATTGATAAAAATATATAAAACGTCCTATAAATAAAAATAAATTTCAGTTAATTGCAGAACCCATCCATTAGATCTGATATGATTTTGAATAAGTTATTCTGACTCGTTTTAGGCTTCTGGATTCTGGAAAAAAAGTCCTGTTAGATTATTATGATTCGTAGTGGGTGAATATTCATATAAACACTTTTTTTAAATCTTTTACAGCACTAAATTTATTTATTTGTAATAGTAAAAGTTAAAAAGTAAAAATTAATTTTTCTCCAAGTTATGAAGGCATAAAAATGCCTTATTTATGACATTATACATGGATTAGAACAGGTCTGGCAATAACAAATATTATTCGCCAAATTTTGAGAAAACTTCAGTCTATTAAGGAAATCTAGGTCTTTATATCTAACTAAAGAGCACAGAGGAATCGACATGGTATCTTGAAGTTTAATTTCCTTTCTCAGCAACTAAATAAGTAGGAATTCAGAAGCACAAATGGCAACATCTCTTTTCATTATTTAATTAGTATAGGATATCTCCTCAGGACCTGAAAGTATTTTACAATGAAGTTCCATTCTATTCAGCATTTTTCAGAAATGTTAATGGTTTAAGAAGAAACAATCAGAGGATTAAAATACAAGAATATGAACAAATAGAACTGAACATTGAATTAATGAAAATAGTAGTTAGAATCACAAATATGAAATTCAGAAGGGGAAAAAAAATTGAACTTAATGAAGCTGAAAAGATGCCAGTATTTCTGTTTCAAAGAATTTTCTGTGACCATGTGTTTCTCTAGGCCAATGCCAGAAACCCTTAGGGCTTACAGCCGCTGACAATAAAGGATTTCCTAACTCTAGGACATGATATTTTTTTTTTCAATCCATGAAAAATTCAATAAATCCTTCCTTCAGTCTACTTACATGAGTACCTCAAAGATAGAAAAAGTTAAGTGATGTTTAATTTTAGTTTTAGTTGAGTGTTTGAGGCTTTAAGCTTGCTCAGCTTCTACTAGCTCATTACCGGTGAGAGGGATGCGCTGGGATCTCAAGGTGCCCTGCTCTATCTCTCATAGTGGAGGATAGGGTGGGCTCAGGGATCCTCAGGTCCACAGTGTAAATATTGTATATAAGAGTGGAAATGCTACTGGTGATTATTTTATTTATTAATTTTTTCATGTACATAGTAGTTTAATTATGTTTATTTTATTTTCCCTTCTGTTTCTATATATTTAGAGAGATTTTATTTATTTTAAAGTTTTTTTTTCATTTATTTATTTTTATTCTTATGTTATTTTCTTTTAGTATGAATGCAATCAGTTATCACTATTACCTATTGCCCTACAACGTTGTGGCAGATTGTAATATTTATCAATAAATAAAAATTTGAAATTTAAAAAAAAAATTTAGTTTTAGATTCAAGGTAAGTAAGATACAAAAAGATAGTTAGTGTAGCCCATCATATAAGTTATTGGTCTACAAATTTCATAATTAGTAGAAATCGTGAGATGATATTATAAAGGCATCCTGGAAATGCAGATTTACAGTAAAAGGAACTTTTCCAGGATACTGTAATTATCAGAAGACCATAAGGGGATATGAAAAAAAAAGTTACGTTTTGGTTCACTCAGTAATTTGAAATTGCGGCAATGAAAACTTTCTTGCCATCACTTCTTTTTGAAATCCTTTCAACATACTTGTACTTGTAATTTGTTTATATACCGAATGAAATAAGTGAGTTTGCAGTCTACTTTCATTAATGTAAAATTGAAATAGTGTTTTTTGAATCTGCTTAAACGAAAAAAAAAATTAGAACGAATGAGAGTCTCTATCTCGCTATAACTTTTTAAGAAAGTACACGGACACAAGTGATGATTATTCTTAGCCCTTTATCACTATTGAAAAATAGCTGAACAATACTAGGTGGATGTCGCTAATTGAAAAGAATATCACAGATTAAATACTTATCTTTTAAAATAAGTATTTAACTCTTGTAGTTCCGTTTTTCAAATTGCAATGTACCATTTCTTATTATTATTTTGAACATTTTAAAACAAAGATTTATATATAACTGTTTTGATAAAATTTACTATACGGTGATTTGAACTTAAACCAGTTCTGAAGATTCAAATTATTGTATCAAAATAAACTGTATTTTGAATTCAAAGCCTTGTTATTCCAATTGTTTTTTGTTTTTTAATATTTATAGAAAGGAATAGTGTTCCAAAAATTCGTCAAATATATGAAATGTTCAATAATTTTAGAGAAATTATTACAGTTATTAAATGACTCACGGTGCCATTAATGAACCACGATATAAAAAATATTTATACTATAAATAATACTTTTATAATGGTATGGGCAAACTTGGAAACTAATTACAGTAACGTGGTAAGTAGCGTATGGCATTTTTAGTTCCAATCAAGGCTAAGGAAAACCAAAGAATATCCTTCAACTTTAACACGAGGATTATCAACAGGACTCGGATAATCACTTACTTGGCAATTTATGCTAAAGTTCAAAGTTCACAGTAATCAGCCAATTTTATTTACTACTTGTTACCTGTTAATGACTTTACAAGGATATTTTGTGGCATCAAAACACTTTATATGATTATATGAAAGTTTTGTTGAAAAAATTGTTTATTCATTTAATGCGTAATTCATCAAAATTAGTACTAAGCATTATATATATTTTTTATTAACTATCGAAAATGCCCGTAAGTTGTATTTTTAGTAGGCTCTAAATAACATTCAAATTAAAATATATAACATATTATAGTCGCAAATTCTGATTTATCTTCAGTTGTATATTTATTGTTTATGCTCATGCTCTGAAGAAAAATAAAAAATTTAAAGGCAAAAGGAAAGAAAACAAAAACAATAAATAATAAATTGCTCCTTAGGCGTCACGTTATTTTTTCCCTTGAAAATAACGAAAACCTCAAAACGATGATTCCAATATGCCAACAATATAACTACAATATATAAATAAACAATTATCAAACTATTACCACTGGCGAATACCTTTACAAGTAGACAAACAGCAAACATAGGGGTGATTAATTATCGTAATATTAAGTGAACAATAATACAAAAAAAAACATTAGTAAATTAACAATATATATATATACAGAATGGAAAAGAATTCTTATCAACTAAAAAAACAAGCAAAACTTATAGGTTGACTTAACCTTATCTTAAATACCCTAGCTTGACCGTATTACCTAAATTTAAATTAATACACAAAACAGAAAAAAAAAAAAAAAAAAATGTTCATTTCGAACCCCACGTCTACTGCTGGCAGAACGCAGGGCTGTCTGATTATCTTTCGGCCACCGTCTTACCTTCCCCAGAAGTATGACGATGACCCCTGCCATCACTCTCCTATCCAGGACGTGCTGAAGAAACGTTACCACGCACTGCACTGTATCCTGACTTCTAGTGTTAATGACCGCCCATTGAAGTAGGACACCATAATTCAGATAAACAAAACATAAACGATATCATTTCCTATATGGTGTTATTTCGATAAGAACAATAACAGGACCTGACAAACTATCACCACTTCATATTGTACAAGAGTAACGCGTTCAAAAAACCAAAACAGTAACCTTCAGCAAACTATGCCCTCTTATTTACGCAGATATCACCAGTGTTTAATTAAACCATGACAACCGTAACAAT
>NW_027111894.1:9055-13661 GCF_000696795.3 Halyomorpha halys
GATTTGGAAATTATAATTTATATATATTTTTTTTTTCAAATATGCTTTCTTCAAATATTGATGAAACAGACTAATAAGTTTTAAATATTAGCTTACCTTTTAATAAGCTTATATGGTATGATTGTATGATATAATCAGTAATATTAATTTATATAGACTTATCAACGCATATTATATTAAATTATAAAACGATTGTTTGTCAAGATCATTACCAATTTATAAGTGTATAAATACGTAATAAATTTACAAATTCTGTTCTAAGCATTATAAAATTTAATGGATTATTTTCTTAAGTTATTTTTGGAAAATATAGAACAAAACAAATTAAATTATTTATAATGAATTAGTATCAATTTATAACATTTAATATAATCATAATTGGCTGTAAAAATAATAAGCTACAATTCTTGAGTTATATAAATCTATATTATGATAGGAGCCAAAATTAAAAGTTTATAGAAATATATTAAATTATTAACTAAAAAAAAAACAAAGAAATTTGTGATGTTACAATGGCATTTAGCGTGATTATTTAATATTAAAAATATATATGTTAGCATAACACATTAAACCATATTAAACATTCAATAGGAGAAACATTTAGTTATTATTTGTAAATTTCTAAAATTGTTAAATTTTATATTAATCATATAAATACAATTATGAAGTTCAATAAATGTAAATCAAAAAAGTTAATATATAGAATTATTTTTTTACTTTCTTGTTTGATTATTATTTAAATTACTGTAAAACTTGATTTCTGATATTTCTTGAATTGCTGTTGATTTCATTTTTTACGTAATGGAAGAAACCTAATGTAACACAAGATGTATTTTTAATTCAATTAAATATAGTTGATAAAGGAAAAGAATTTGTACAGGAAAAGATTCTTCATCGGTCGTATCTGATGGTATTGATCAAAAAGTATTTCTTTTACTTTTTTAAAATCCTTCTTGACTGCCACTCAGACTATCTCATCCTAAATTATATATATTGACCTATACATAATGAAGGAATAATAATCATCCAATCGAAAAGAATTTTTGAATTGAATGCAATGAACTCACACAAAAATAAAACTTTTTAACTATGGATATCAAAATAATAATGATCATTTTATTAATGATTAACGATCTTCTAATAGCTGGGGTATGGAAATTTATAATTATCAAATAATGATTCTACATTCAATTCGTTCTGCGCTTGCAAAAGTAATTTTATTTATTATCCACCAACTTCTTTTGATATAATTAAATAATTTACGTATCACATATATATTTGTTTTCTTTTTGCATTGCATGGTCTGAAAAAATAATTAAGTAAACTGAGTAAAAGTATCAAATATTTACAATAGTTTTTTTTTTGTTTTTTTTAAAACATTTTGAATTTGTTTTAATTTCTCTTACATAACTGTGTAAGCAATCATATATTCTTAATAATTTAGAATTAACTTAGTTCACATAATAGGCTAATGCGATTACTTTAGTAATATTTGTCAAAAAATATTCATTATTATTACTTATATTTTAAGATAAATTAAAAATGAGTAATATTTATATTATATAACAATACATAAAACGACACTAGCTACACGATAGCGCCTTCGGAGGGCAGCTCTACCTAACCCGCACGACCCACCCGCCGACTTGCACTTTCGTTGAACGGTTTCACTTTCGACCCATCCTCTCTCCGATGATCTCATCGTTTAAAATAACTTTAAAATAAAATGAGCGTGTATGACGTACAGTTATGGATATAGTAATTAGGTATATTGTTTAGTTATAACATCAGGAAATTATGATGAAAAATAAAAAAAAATTCTAATGCTTGTATTTTATGTATAATAAATGTATTTACTGCATTTAATAGAAAATAGGGAGGCTACTTGGCAAGAGAGTATAATATTTCTTGGTTATCAAATTATTTTAATATAAATTTAGTTACTTTTTTCTATAACCAATATGTACATACTTAAATGAATGATTATTCTCAGAACAAACTTGTTAACGCTACTAAATGCAATAAATTTCACCTTCCCTTTCTGAAATACTAATTTTTTATTTGACCTACTAAGACGTTTTAAATATATGTGTATAATAAATTCTGTTTAATGAAATACATTCTGTTTTTCTAGTCATCATTTTATATGATTTTTGTTCCTCACAGTATTCATGAACGAAACGGAAAAAAATATGTACTCAAAATCGAATATATTCGCTCGTATTTTATGTTTTAGACATCACAGAACTAATTCGGTTGGGTTTCTGTATTTCTTTAGTCAAATTTGAATTATTGTCATGGTCATAGATACCACTCTCATAGATGTTCTAATCATTATTTTAGACATCTCATAGACATTATTCTCAAACATCAACTTTAATTAATATATGTTTAAACATAATGTTTTTTTGGGCCGCGCGTAGCTCAGTGGTTAAGGCACAGTCTTGCCAATTAGAGATCTATTGGCGGTGCTGGTTTAAATCCGGCCTGGGTCGTTGACTTTTTTCATTGAGTGGTGGTCCCACAAAATGAAAAACTATGACCCCCAGCCATGGTTAGGCACTATAGAACTCCAATGGGACTTGGGTCTTGGCCGAAAAGGAACAAAAAAAAATATGTTTTTTACCCTGAAATATAGGTAATTATGCACATAACTAACTAGTAGGAATCGCGTGGAGGCTAGCCTGATAAATGTATAAGGAAGATTTTTTTTCTTACGAAGATAAAAGAGATATCACTATTTATTAGTGATAAACGTTTTCCAAGAATAACAATAAAACATACATTTGTGAGCATAATTTTTGTTTTCAAATAAAAAATTACAGTACAGTTATTGCAATTAATTGTTGTTTAAGACGATTTTCTTGATTTTGATTTGAGACTTTGAGCTCCTATATTGAATCTAAAACTACACGATTAGTAGCAGAATAATCAGATTTTCAAACTTGGAGAAAGGGATAGATATATTTACGACCATTTTAACTTTTAGAGAAACGCTTAAAATATATCCTCTCAAATTCCCTATGACGTATTCCATCTGAGATCCATGCAACTCGGACATGATCTTAAGTAAAAGTAATGAAAGTGGTCTATACCATAGACTAACTGATTGTAATAGGACGTCTCTGGTCGTGACGAAGAACCGGAGGGCTGGAGGCACTCTAGAAAGTGCTTCATCGTAGGTCGTCCTCGCAAGAGATGACTGATGATGGGTGTGCCCTGTCTATTGTGCTCGGGACCTTATGCAATCTGTTTGCCGTTTAAGGAAACTCGAGTCGTGTGCTGTCGTATAGCCGAGAGCAATATGCTATCCTCACTCACAGACTGCGGTTTGATCTCGAAATGTTATATTGGATATTATGCACCTAGGTTATGCATCTCGTCCTTATGCTCCTTCCAGGTTGTTACCTGTGTAGTCTTGACATTAGGTATCTGCAAATACGAACGACTCGATTCGAATAAGAAATGACACGATTACAATACTTCCCTTATCTTGGTGATTAGGAAAGTAAAAGTGCTTTTAGGTTTTCCTATATACAAGTAAATCAAACGACTAAAGCCAAAGTGGCGTATCTTTAAATTTTGCGACTCGAATTTTATTGCGCTTTAATTTTATTTTTTATTCCTTTTTCAATACCAAAACAACCTAACTGAAAATCTGAAGTAACTAATAAAAATATGAAATAAAAAATTAAATTGCTTATCAAAATTAGAAATTAGCAGTGACCTTAAATCTGTAACCGTACATTGTAAGGGATATAGACTATATTTTAACCAATTTATTTATTTATATTTAGTTTTTAATTTTATTTTTATTTTGTTATTTGTTACTAATGATATTACTATTACCATTGAATTTTTCTGTTTATATATGGTATGAAAGATTTTTAGACAGCTAATACTTCACGATTTATTACTATATTTCAATTAAAAGTTTTAAAAACTAAAAAAAAAATTGATTTTAACCAGTTCAACTGCTATTAAGAAATAGTTATTCGAAATGTAACTGCATCTATTAGTATTTAAGGTAAACTACAGGTTTAAAAGTAATGGGTTAAACATTTTTTTTATAGTGGATAGTTAAATACTTATTTTGTTCTACCATAGATAAATACCATATATAAAATTGAAAATGAAATAAGTATCTATGTATTTAAACTTTCAAAAGCAAAAATAAAAATCCCCTAAAAATATTCGATAAAATGTTTTTGGTAATAATGTTAGAGTTAAAAAAAAATTAAATTTGTACCGCAACAACGTATGCAGTACTTTTAAGCAAGTGATTTGATCCAAGATCAACGGTTGTGTAAAGTTATTTGGTCAGATCACGGACCATAATGTTAGTGTATCAAATTATTTTTTTGTCATTCATAATTTTCTATCATATATAATTTTAATCAAGCATATTATGATTTGATGTTACTGGTTTTATGACTCCAAAAAGTGTTCATTTAATTTTGTTTCGTAAGTAAGGAAATATGTTTTATTTTGTAATATAAATGCTAAGTAATAAGTACTTTCCTTACTTTTTTTTTTTAATAACATAAACTCAATTTAGTTCAGAGTTCTCCTCCGTCTTTCGTATTTTTTAAAATATAAAAACATT
>NW_027111895.1:0-3896 GCF_000696795.3 Halyomorpha halys
AGGCAAATTATAAGTAAGGTGTACAAAACTTATAACGCGAGCAGGAAAAAGGATAAAAGAGGAGTAAATAAGGGGAAAGAATAAAATAAGATAAAAGTAAAATAAAGGGAAAGAGTAAAATAAAGAAAGGGGAAAGAAAACAAAAAAGAAGTATGAAAACCAACCTGCTTGCTGAAAAGTTGAGCGCCTAATAATTTATACCATATTTTTTAGACCTTTTTTTAAATAAAATCACACATTTCTATGTGATTAGGTAGCAAGGAACATATACAGACATAATATTAGATTGCTAATGACAGATAAAACGGTCACATTAAGTCTTATAATACATAGACGAGAGAGGGAATGCATGTACTGAAGTCAAGTTGGCATACATTATTCTTAAAAGAATTAATTACTTAAATATTTAACTTATAGATATTATGTTTACTGTCATAACAGTACTGTCTTAAAAGGGATAGCGTGATAATTGACAGTACATATTGCGGAGACATGAAAACATTCACTGGGTCATTAAGGACAGCTAGATGGTGACAGTACATGGGAAAAAAAGGTTCAGCCATTGTCACGTTAAATTTTGTGTACACGGTAACACTTTATTTTCACGATAGACATTGTCGCAGAAAATGTCATTCTGTAATTCTACGACAGTACTGCGATGATAACATTTACCACAGTGATAAGCATCAGTAGTTGCCGCGGTAGTTAAGCTAAAATCACTTAAGGGAAGTTTCTGAGTGATTTTTTTTAACCTAAACCTTATTGTGCCCGCCACCTGGCTGATAACCAATACTTGTGCACAAAGGTAAAGAAAGGTTGAGGATTCATATTTTATTATATAATATAAATGTAATACAGAAATAAAAAATAAATTTTAACTCTAAGCAAAAACGCACTTGCTTATTACCTACTATTTAACTTAGTTTCACTCAACTTCAGTTAATCTGATTCAATGATACTATAATACATCATCCATTTTATACAGTTTAATTCCAATAGCATAATAAAAATATATAGATCTTAAATCAGCGATAGAACGACTATGTTTGCAGCTCGATGATATAAGGTGAATGTAAATAAACTGGTCAACAAGGAGAAAGTTAGTTGGGTAGCGAGTAGGGCAGGCAACTTCATCTCGTTCCAGGTCCATCAACTCAGCAAAGGAAATATGAGTCAAATTAGCAATCGATAAAACATCAAGCATCAATACTTCACTATTAGATACTATCGATTATCTTTTATTATGTTTCATTAAATAAAAAAAAACACAGATGATGGAAGGTGAGGGGAGGGGGGTTAATGATGATGGAACAAAGAAAAAATGATAGAACATAATTGGAAGATTTAAAACACTAAGACTTGAGTCTCTATATAAATAGAAAAGAACTCATAAATCGAAGTTTATCTAATTCAGAACAGAAAATCACAAAGAAACATCAGTCCAAACAGACATATCAACCTAAACGTAATAAAACCACCAAAACTACTATAAATGAACCAAATTGCCTTAGTCAGCTGTTACTTCGATTTCAGCTTACTGAAGAGATCAGCTGATCACATGTATATAAAGATATGTAACGAACTCAATAAAGCCAGTATGTTACAGCCGTTCAAACGTGTTAGATCTTATTCCTTCTTCTCTTTCTTGATATTTTGCCTTCGCCGATACTTATTTGGTACCGAAACCCAGGAACTTTAGATACCGGAGTAATTTTAAGCTTAAAAGAAAATTTTTTTGTTCATTGTTCTCTTTAAATTATGACCAGAAACGGAATATTGAGAAGAGCAGTTCTTAAAACCTGGAGAATATGAACCAAAACAACCAACCTCAAACTGCAGTCAACCAAACTCACCTCCGCAGGAGATTCAATCTCTACCAAAAGTCTCTTTAGCGAAATTTCATGGCACGACGCTAGAATGGATCAAGGTCCGTACGGCAACTGCCCAGGACCTGAGGAAGACTGTGTCAGATCTAGAAAAATTCACCGGAGAGACCGGAGAATTAAATCATTTTTAAAAAGGGGGCGATCGCCTAATGGGGCGAATAGAAGCGAAGATGTCGGGAGATCTACTGGATAACGAGGATGCAAAAGCACTGAAAGCAGCGGTAGTCTGCCGAGTAAAAAGAAGTATCCTAAATCAGATTCAGGCAGATGAAGAGAACCCCTGGAAGGTCATCAAAGAAAGATTGTCATGATGATAAGAGGAACGAAAAAACCGAGACAGTCTAGTGGGCAGTATGCCGCAGAACTCCTGGCACGCTGTAACAGAATCACTGATAAACTCAGCGAGATGATGGAGAAAATCTAAGTACAGGGTCGGATGCAATTCCTATCCATGGTACTGAAGATTCAGTTGGCAAAAGAACTGAGGAAGAAAGAGGGAATGCCGAGAGACCGCTCGTTTGTGGAATGTGCTCAAGTCTCATAGATACAAGCACTAGAGAGGTGGAGGTCCAAATGGAAGTAGAGGAGCCGAGGTGGACTCGGATGGAATATCATCGGCCAAGAAACATGCCAAACCCTCGGAGTAGAAGAGATCAAAGAGATGGTAGGAGAGAGAGAAATAGTAACCAGGAAAATAGAGCGTCCCAAGCGAGACCCAGTAACAATGGTCGGCGGGAGGACCACAAGTGTCTTGTAGTTGCGGGAAGGTTGGGCATCTAGTGGCGCTATGATAAATGATAAAATATAACTGATAAATGCTGTATATCATGAAGTAAATAATGAGTGTTTGTATTAGGATTTATGCATTTTTTTTTAACTTTTGCATAGATGTAGGAAACATACAGTAAAGGAACCTCACCTGAGCCGAAATAACTATGTTCCGCAAAATGGTGTGTGTGCATGCGTCAACCCAGCCCAAAAAAAAAAAATGAACAAAATTCAACTTACATACTTAAGATGTCTATATGCCTAGGGCATGACAACTGTTTTGGTAAAATCGACCAAAGTTGGCGCATTGGGTTGTTCCGTTTTACCAGTCGGTTAAATCTTTTCTTGTTCCCAAACTGATGAATTTTTTTTTTATATAACTTAACCTACAGATGTTGGAGCCTTCATGATGACTGAATTACTCCATAAAAATATTGATAGTATTTTAAACATAGGTTCCATAACAATTTGGCACTAAATGAATGCTTCAGATAAGGATGTAGATTTTATCATAACTTTTGCCACGAGAATATTATTAAAGGACCTATTTAAAAACTTTTTAAATTTGCGTTAGAATATCTGTTCAGTTGAAAAGCTCATTATGAAAATAATACGAGAAAGTATCGCCACAGTGATTAAATTTAGAAATATTTGTTCTCAAACCAGCGTGGATTAATTTCAACTCCTCAGATTTTTTACATTATCTTGGTGCTGGCTTGTGAAATACTTTAGCCGATTGAGTGATACTGCTGAGCGCTGGGGTGCGACCCCTTTTCCTCCCCCTTCTGAAAATAGCGTAGGATACGATATCTGTCGTATATTGTCACCAGTCCTTTAATTTCCTCGTAATCTTGACATATGTATGAAAAATAACATGATCATGAGTTAGGAGTTTCAATAATAGGTTATAATTCATAGGTGTCTAAATGGTTTTAACTTACACTGAACTCATTACTTACTACTGAATAAAAATCAGCGATAATGATGAGATTTAAACCGAAGTTTTGATAATTTATTGTTTGTTTTTTTATATAGTATATAAGTTACAAAAACGTCGATAAAAGTTTGTCAGTCGGATTCTTTAACTTTTTTCTCCCTTAAATAAAATTCCTCTCCAAATGAGGAAGTTATATGACAACAAAAACCATAGATTTCCTATAACATTTTATGAAAGCATGTTAAGAGGGAATTATTATATGTTTTTTTTTAAACTTTTTGTTTATTTTTGCTAGTATTTAATAA
>NW_027111896.1:0-794 GCF_000696795.3 Halyomorpha halys
TTCTATGTTATATTTCTGTCTGTAAATGTTGTGATTTTAGAAACTGAAACACTAATTCTATTGTTTTATCATCGTCTCCGAAGGTTTTTGAAATATCTGTGTTTAGTCCTAAACTATTGAGGTGTGGTGTGAAATATGGGCATTGTTGGAAAATATGGCTTATTGTCAGATTGATGTTGCAATACTGGTAGTTCAGAAGCGTTTCTTTTGAAATAATATAGGAGTGGGTGAGTGAGCCTCGTGTGCCCTATTCTGAAGCCTGGTGATTACAACCTCCTCTCTACGGCATTTGCACGACGTTTGCAATCCTATAATTAAATTATTCTTATCAACAATTTTTATCTGTGCTATATATGTATATTTAAAATTCTTGTAAACATATTTACCACATATTTCAAATTCAAACTATTCCCTATTGAAATCATGCCATATATATATTATTGGTATTGGTATTTGGTGGGGGGAACAAGTCTGGCGGCTACCTGAGTTACCGCCGCGTACTAACCAAGGTGGAAGAGTCAAGATTCATTCTTCGGGACCGCCAAAAAAAAACGAATGTTAACTGCCCTAGGTGGGAATCGAACTCACAACATTCCGAAACGAGCGCACTGGGAATTCCCCCACGACGGTTAGAACAGGGTGGTATATTATGGATAACTCCCTCGTATGACAGAAGTAGTAGTCTTGATTTTTCCCGCACGAAAAGAGTGCCTCTGTTTTTCCTTCTTTTTCCTGTAGTTATTCATTTTTTTTTTCTTTTTAGGAACTTTGATTATATTAACTTTTTTAAATTG
>NW_027111896.1:2819-3411 GCF_000696795.3 Halyomorpha halys
AATTTTATTTTATAATAATAAAATAAAATAATATTTTCATATTAATGCGTTAGTTCAGGGGTAACTAACCAGTCGATCGCGAGCCCAATGTTTGTCGATCGTCAAATGTCTGGGGTATAATTCCGTATACCATGGACTTGGAAGCGATTGTAGGAGACATAACTTTCTAGAAATAGTTTCAGACATATTTATATGTATCAAAAAATATTAATTATCCATGTTCTTTTAATTCCCTTGGACGTGAGATTTTTTGTCCTTTAAATAATTATTGTTGTTTTTCAAATATATATCTGTATTTAAGTAAGATGTGTACTCAGCGAGCTATTGGTAGCTTAGAAAAAAGTAAGTCATATTATTCTTTTATGACACATTTTCCTGGCTCAAAAAAAAAAACAAAAAACGCGAGAGTGAAATATTGAAATTAAATTATCAACCGTACTGTGCAGCATTATGACAACTTTTTCATATTTACGAACAAACAGTACTTACAACTTACAATACATTGCAGTTGATAAAAATTTTTTTGCTAATAGTCATCTGTACGTCACATAGTTGGACGTACTAACGAAACCTGTTAATATAGTGTGTAGAG
>NW_027111896.1:4981-5931 GCF_000696795.3 Halyomorpha halys
TTTATGTAGGATTTTGGATTGTAACGATTGGATGCGGGAAGAATTTGATGGTTTGGTGGAGCCCCAGAACTCAATTCCATATGTCCAAATTGGTCAGATTATTGTAGTGTATACTAATTTTTTGTAGTGAATGGGAAGTTAAGAGCATTTGTCAAGTAAGTGTTGTAGAAGAAGAAAAATTAAAATTTTTAGTTCAGAGTCTGGCGCAGAAGTCACTTGGCGGTAAAATTTCAAGCTAAGGTTCGTTTTATTTTTTATTTCCTGTTTTGCCCCTATCTTTATCCTCCCTTCTTCTTTTCTCAAATTCCCTTACTCAATTTATTACTTATGTTCACCATATATTATTATTGTTTTTCCAAATTTGTTTCTTCTTTTTTCTATTAATTTCTTTTGTTAAACTTTACTTATATTTTGCCTCTTTATCTAATATTATGGTTATATATTTCATTTGTTACATATGTTTTCTTTCTCTTAATTTTAATTTTTAAATTATTAATAAACTAATATATTCATATTTCTTTGCATTATATAACTTCATTTTTATTTGATTTCCTTAATTATGTTATTTTACCAACTTATTCAATTACCTATATATACATTTTATTTTCCACCTATTTCATCACTTTATTTTATTAATTCCATTTTGTACAATTATTTACTTTATGTCATTCTGTTATATTTTATTTTCTATATTCATTGGTTGTTATCTTGTTCAGTTCTTAGTCCTGATGAAGGCTAGAAATTCTGGCCGAAACGTTGGCACGATTAAATAATTTACATCAACTTATTTGTGTTTTATTTTGACCGCACCCCCACCCCCCTCCCCAACCATTTTATCTTCGTATGAGCTATCCACGGTTAACTATCTCTCATGATCATTATATTATTTGTTTATTTATCACGAATAAACCTTTTTTTTTTTTTGTTTTGTTTATTGGAAGTGAAAAGCT
>NW_027111897.1:0-676 GCF_000696795.3 Halyomorpha halys
CCAGCTAAGGATTAACTGTATCGCTGAAGTCTTTGTAGACTCTCACTTCTACGTTGTACTTTAGAACTATGAGGATATAGTACAAGAGCCCAAGAAGAGAAAAAAGGCAGTAATCTCACCCCAATTTTTGATTACTTTAATGAAAACAAAGTATAATTACTAGTCAAAATTCATGAGTCTGCCAAGTATAGGTAGGGGGAATAAAAAATGGCGGCTGTTTGAAAACGATTAAAAAATTTAATTTTTTATTCGGAGCCCTATATCTTAAAAAGTATGAACAACACAAGAACACCTAAGAGAATGTCATTTCAAGATAAGCAAATTTGCTAAAATATGAGTCCTATTAGAGTTATTTACATTAAATAGTTCTCGAGATATATCATTTTAAAAAGCAACATTTCATAAAAATGTTGTATGGGACGTACTGAAAAATAAGTAGAGAATTTATTTTGAAAGAACCTATATCTCAAAAACCATTTGACGTACAGATGTTTATTAGCACTCAAATTAAAGCTAGTTTAATGAGCTATAATGTAGTTGATGATGTTTATCTTCGTAGGAGTAATAGTTTTCATTAAATTTGCTAATATAAATTGATTTATAGTTGTCGGACAAATTTTGATTTGCCAAATTTATATTCATATGAGAATATCATAAAAACTACTACCCCTACGAC
>NW_027111897.1:4510-5469 GCF_000696795.3 Halyomorpha halys
CTTTGCAGGGATTCGTCAGGGCTGACAGATTGAAAAAGAGATCTCAACTGAAGTTGTATCAGTTGATTGTAACAGTTGAGAACACCATTTTAATCAACTCCAAGGAGCTGAGTTCGAATCTGGGATATAGATTTCTTAAAATAAATTAACTAACTACTAATCTTTCTGTAGATTTTTAAGAACTTTTGCTGAGCTGACAGCCGGAAGCCGGAGTATTCATTCCGGCTGTCAGTCTTACCAACTGGAATCCGTAGATCAGTCATGATCTTTCAAAGAAAAATTAAAATTTATGACAGTAAACCTTATGGCTGAATTTGTGACAGTAATTGTCACGTTAAAATGGACCTTAAGTAAAAACTATATTTATTATTAACACAAACACACTTCACCCAATTTTACTCTCAACATTTATTTTCAAAAACTCTCCAACGTTTCGGCCTTCAAACCACGTTTCAACCTATAAAAATTTGTTTTTAGATCATTCTTACATTATTTCCTCACAACATACTAATGTTTTGGACTATACCTTAAATATTGATGTCTTATATTCTCTAAAATGTTTCCTGCAGGTTAAATGCCCGTGTCATATATTTAAAACAAATTAAATATTAAAATAATATCACAACAGTTTCAAAAATTGTTTTTAAATTCATTATTCACTTATAAAACTTTTTGTAGTTTAAACTTAAAACTTTTTCACATAAATTTTTGTCTCTATTTACTACTCTATCTTAAACAGGTTAGAACTCTGTTATCACCTTATTACTTAAAATATTTGTTTTACAATTTGATTAACGTTCAATTTTAATTTATTGCTTATAACTTACCATTATTTAAATCCATAATTACTGTATTTTTATTACATATGTATATTCTTTTGCATTCAGACAATCCCCCCTATTTTTTTATTTGTTCACATATGTACTCACATATACATGCGCATACATGTGTATATATAT
>NW_027111898.1:0-530 GCF_000696795.3 Halyomorpha halys
CATAAAATAAAACATATTAAAACCATTTATACATCAAAATATACTATCTACTCAAAAAGAGCATATTACAATATATATATATATTTAAGTTACAGTATGAGTCAGCTGTTATTTCGATGTTGGCTGACTGAGGGGATCAGCTGATCGAATGTATATAAGAGATATACCGAATACAATAAAGCCAGACACGAATTACTTTCTTTTTGACAGTAGTGCACTTATTAATTAACTTTTTTTATTTCTGTTTTAGAGGGATCGGAAAAAAAATAATAAAGATAGCATGTTACAGCAGTTCAATCATGTTAGATCTTATTCTTTCTTCTCTTTTTGATATTTTGCTTTTGCCAATACTTAAATTGTATATATATGTGTGTGTGTGTGTATAGTTGACCGTAAACTTAAATATAAGAAGATAGTCAGGGTTGCGGTCAAAAAAGAACAAATGGTTTTCAACAATTTAATGTCCGACGTTTTGCGCCACTTTGCAGGGCTTCATCAGGGCTGTTCAAAGCGATAGGTTAAACAGATAT
>NW_027111898.1:662-19375 GCF_000696795.3 Halyomorpha halys
ATTGCTTAGAAACAATATTAAATTTAATTTCACAACTTTTTTTTACAATGATTAGCCACTGGGTAATTATTGACAAAAAAAATTCTACATCTGTTAAATAAATTAGATATTTATATAACTTTATATGTTGAATAAAATAAAATAGTTATTTTTAATTAAAACTGTAATTCTCTCTAAACTTAGCACCATAATGCTTGAAGTATATTACTCCATCCACAAAAACAATAAATGGTAAAAATTTTTCCAAGTCTAAGTTACCTAATTCCATTTCAAGTATTTTCAAAAATGCCATGAACCTGTCTTCTGCTGAATGTGGCTTCTTCCTTTTCCCCATTCCTTTCTCTATCCCCTTACCTTCACCCTTCTCCATACCTTCACCCTTCTCCATACCTTCACCCTTCTCAATACCTTCACCCTTCTCCATACCCTCCCCATTTTTGTCAAACATTTCCCAGAATTCCTCCTGAGGAGCTATTTCTCCTAGAAAGCTCAAGTCAATGTTATCTCGTTCTTCTTTTAATTTTTCTGCTTCTATTTTTTTTTGTTCTAAAATCTTGGACTGTTTATCTAAGAGCCGTGCAGCCACTTCGAAATTCTTTTTTGCATCAATTTCATCTAATTTCCGATCTCTCTTAATTAAGCCTGAGATATCTAATTCATCTTCTTCATGAGATACAGCTCCATAGCCATACTTGGCGAGGAACTTGAATTGAGCTGCTGACGACTTGCTCGTCTTACTTCCTCTTTTTCTGCTTCCAGAACCTTTCCTATGTTTTTTAGAATCGCTACCACGTTTTCCATGTCTTCCATATCTTCCATGTTTTTTTCCCCTTTCTTCATATTCTTCTTCATCATTCAGAAATTTAGCCTGGCGAAGCCATTCGTCCCGTAGATCCATTAATAGATCTGGAGTTATTAAAGATATTTCAAGAGAAGATTTGGATTTTCTTTTCACAGAGCTGGACTGTTTTTTTCTCAAGTCAGCTTTTTTAATTGTTTTAGGGACCTCTTTTTTGAGAGCAAAGAACTGCTGCTTTTTTAAGTTCCAAAAAACTAGAACAAACATGTTAGCAGTTTCTTTATAATGAGTAATAGTAAACACAATTTTTTCACTAATTAATATTGTATTTTAAACTATTGTATTTACATTCTTTTCCTTTAAAATAATTATATATTGTTATGCATCTAAGAGTTCAATTCCAGGCTTTAATATCTATGGAGGTCAAGACTAATCTTCAAAAAATTCAGAGATCAAAAGCATAAAAGGAAGTGGATTAAGTATGATTATTGGGTAAACACGTCTCTTACAAATGTCAATATAATTTAGGATAGTATCAAGATAGTGAGAATGTTTTGCCTTAAGTGTTGACTTTAGGGAAACAGCCAAATCCTCAATAACCAAGATTTATTCTATCAATTACTCATTAAAAATTTATTTGAAACTACTACTTTGCAAAATAAATCAAATACTAACAGAACAGACCAAGAGATGATGTAGCCAATGGCTTCACTTTATGGTACTACCAGGTTTTACCAAAAACATACTGAAGGATCAGGTATCCATTTTATAGAGGTTTATTTTATAAGAAAGTACGGATCATATGGGAGTTCAAATAAAATTATTTTGATGTGACGTCTTATAAATTAGATTGCTGGGAGTCATGTAGGCAAAAGTGTAGCGTAACAGAAATAGAATGGGCGTGGCTTAGTAGTATAGTAGTGGGGGTAATTGAGGTTATAGATACTGGAAGTCATGTAGGCAAAAGTGTAGCGTAACGGAAATAGAATTGGCGTGGCTTAGTAGTATAGTAGTGGGGGTAATTGAGGTTATAGATACTGGAAGTCATGTAGGCAAAAGTGTAGCATAATGGAGAGTGCGGTGGTGGGGGTAAGTGGTGGGCCTCGGGATCTTCTCCTCTAGTAATTATTAATATTATTATTCCAATATTTAGCGTAAAGTTGTCACGACAGGCGCGTTTCGGCGCAAAGCGCCGAAACCCACACATTTTTTTTTTATGTTGGCACTATAGAAGTAGAAATACTAAAATAAAAAAAAAAAATAGCAAGGAAAGCAAAAACACCAATTCCAGTTAACCAAATTATACAGAAGAAAGAAAAAACTATTTTTTTCTCGATTTCATCATAAATATTGTCTAATTACTTTAACGTGTAAACAAAAACAATCTTTTGATTCAGCAAAATATTGGATTAAAAATCTATGGAGTTAGTGTTCTTTTATTTGAAAATACTTTCATGTGTAATGCTGCAACAAATATTCTGTACCACCCTTACTTAGACTTTCTCCTCCTGCAATGTCAACTCTCATTGATCTTCTCAAATAGCTTTTTTAAAGTAAAGTCTACTCTCTTAGAAATAACATCGCTGAATTTTGCAAATTCGATTAGCTTTCTTTTTTCTTTTTTTTTTAAATTAGCAAGTGAGCTATACTTCACTTTCAGTGGGAAACAACAAACATTGGATTTCTGGTCATAAAATTTGCTCTTATCACCCCTTTCATGAATTTTTTCCAGTGGGATGCCGTATACACCCACCCTTTTTGACCTTTTGGATTTGGCTTTAGACTTTAATCATTCTGTTTTCTATATGTTCTTATTCCACTTGAATATTTATGATCAGTCATCATGATGAGTTGTTTGGAAGATACAAGAATACGTCCAGGCGAGGTGAGTAACACTTAGGCGTAAGATTTAGTAAAGGATTTAATGTGACTCCTCACTTGAACTTACTAGAAAATAGTGTGGTATTAGTCTTGAACAGTCTCAGGCTTGTGGAGGTCATATATAAGGGAGTTGTGGGTATTCTGAGGTATGTATTCCCTGCCTGGGACTGGAATCTTACATGCCAGAAGAAAAGCAGGTTGGTGAAAATTCAGCTTAGGGCTTTTCTGCAAGCCACTAGACCAAATCTGAGTGTATCTCATGAGATATTGCAGGTCTCTCTACCTCTAGCAAGAAGATATTTTGAAACATAAATACAAGAAAGAAAATTCAGCAAGTCTGCCAGAAAATCTCCAGATGAGAATTATGGAGGACCCCAGAAAATTGAAAACACTTATCCTGGGATGGGTGATAACCCAGAATGGATTACTATACTTTGTTAAGGAAGTATTTTCCCTCTGTATGGTCATGGTCAGAAGCAAAGTGGGTCTTCCCGGACTACTGGAACTCCCATATTACAAAGATTTTGTGAACAGGTGAAAAGTTCAGTCAATCCAGTCCAAACCAGCTCCTGAAAGACCACCAGGCAGAGGAGATGCAGAAGAAGAGATGAGATTGGGAAGTGAAGAACAATGGGGACAATTTAATTTCTATAACTGTTTTAAAAAAATTTAAATTGTTATATTTGCAGCTGTTACTATATTATGCACCATCAAACAGCTGCAAACCCCTGTCTTGTCCACAGGCCAGGGTTAGTTAGAATATATAAATAATCAATTGTTTATTTGATGTTGCACCCAACTACTGCTAAAATGTGTATTTTAAAATGGCTGCTAGAAATTTGTAACACAAATGTAGTGTATTCTTATTTTTCCACAAACAGAAGGCCAAATAAAAATATTTACTATAATACTTACCAACTTGACAGCGGTGGTATGCATCCGAATTATTTGAATCAGCTACGTTACATTTCATTGAACAAAAGTACACAAGCCTACAAAGGGGACAGGCCTGTGTGATGGCTGATTGTTTCAAGCATCTATAACAGACTCTGAATTTGGATCTCTGAAAACAATTAAGTTTTATTTTGAAAATAATTCTATTGTTTATTTTAATTCAATTCACTAACTTATTTAATCCATTTAATACATAATTAATGACCTTGATTTCAGGACTAATTTTTATAATCTCACAACATTTTTAATTATTATATGATACTCTCCATTCGCCTTATTTTATATTTTTTCAAAATAGTATTCAAACAAAAATTTCTTTTCACTTTACAATTCATTGCTTTACTATCCAATGATAATAATATTATCAATTTGTTATCACAATAAACGAGCACTCATTGACAGACAAAAGTGAGGAATGGATGGTTAATAGATAAAATCATTAATTATTTTTTTTTTTTAAATTAATTGAGATGATTTACACTAACATTTTTTTCCAGTTCTGGATACACGTGAAAATTATAATTATGCAAATTTACAAAATGGCGTATCCACTTCAAATTTTCTTCTTCATCTTCTTCATTCTCATTGTCATCTGGTCCCTCGATATTAAATGGTGACTGTTTTGTTATTGGACAAGTCTATAACAAAACACTTATAATGGATAAGAATTATTTGTATGCAGCATATATTATAAATCATTAAAGGCCAATTTATTCAAATTCACTTGTGATTACAATTTTTTAAAATCCAATTAATATCCATATTATAGTCTTAACATATATAATAGCTGTAAGTATTGATTAAATACCCATACAACATATAATTACCTAATTGAGAGAGATGTAGCTTTTGGAAATAACTATTCTCATCAGATACATTAAAAACTTACAAAAAAAGAGTGGAATTGATTAAACTTTTCTTGTATAGTTTCTAATTCATGTATTTTGTCTAAAAGGGTGTTGAAAAAGTCAGTTTAATGAAGTGCTGGATTATAAGATATATACGTTTTTATATTGTAAAATGTTTGTTGAGGTGCTGTGTATTATTAGCCCTGGCACTAATTTAACAAGTGAGGTACTCAACATCAGAAGGCCTCGACAATGCATGTTCAATAGGTAAGGTAAGCTGGATAAGGCACAATAGTTTTTATTCATTTCAGTAATACATGTATAAATACAACTATATAATAAATGAGAAGAAGATGGTTGGGGGGTGCGGTCAATGAAAAACACAAATAAGTATGATTAACTTATTTTAATGTGCCGACGTTTCGGCTAGAGTTTCTAGCCTTCTTCAGGGCTAAAAACAAAACAAGATAACAACCACATTTTGTGTTTAGAGGATTATTTTTCTTTAATAGATTTAGTAACAGTGTGGCATAAAGTCTACAGGGAAATTAAAATTGGGTTGTGGGGTTGTAAAAAACCTCTAATTTTAAATGGAGGACCAGAAAACATTTAATACTTGATTTTTGTTATGAAATGCGAAACAAGGATAAACAATATAAATACAATATAAAGTGAAAATACTATGAAATACAAAGCAAAATATAAGTTATATGAATAATGTAAGTACTTACTATTTCATAGCTATAGGAAAAACCTAGTCTAATTCTGTTCATGAAGATGTTAAATTATGGTTGTGGGTACATAGAATAATTAGGTAAAAGAATTGAATTGATGTACCTGTTGTAGAATATTAAAGAAACCTTGAAGGGCATAAATCTTCAAGAGTGAAATGAAGTATTAAATTATAAGAAATAATTGAAATTGATGGACATGGAACTGCTCAATAATATAGCACAGTCATAAATACAAGTTAGCTACGATAGGGTGAGAGGAAACACAATTAGCTATCAGAGCGAGTATCGATCTTAAGACAGATACTAGCATGCATCAGGGTGGGTAGCGGTAAAAGGTTTGAGTAGGTTGTTGTGTAAAAATGGCAGGAACATCCACATCTTGTATTATTACAATTTATTATCTTTCTACCCAAACAGTATAAACAGTTTATAATGTCAGTTAGATTTGACTCCCCTCACAATGATCTTTGTTGACCTTACCAAAGAAGGGTTATGGACTATCTCTTAAATAAGTTAATATTTAAAAATATCATTATATCAATTCCTACACATTAGAATGAACCAATGACTCGAATAAAAAAGTTGGAGAGAATATAGAAAGAATAGAAACGTTCTATCCTAAATAAATTTAATTGATCATGTCACATGTTGTACTCTCATGATAATTTGGACAAACCAAATGATAAGCCAGCTTGGAAGGCTGAAGTGTCAGAGGGAGGAAATCAGTTAAAGATAGAAATAGAAATCTCATAAGAATGGAATAGGGAAGGGTTGCATAGGCGTAGGCAGAGGGAAGCAGGGGAGAGCCGCGGTTCCCCCCTAGATTTTTGAGACCCATGAAAAAAAAATAAAGAAAATAGTGAACTTATTAGATAGATGATTACTTCCTGGAAATATACTATAATTTATAAGATAATATTGTTGAGTTGACATCTTCACGGAGCACAAGGTCACAATCACACCTTTGAAGGGATAAGATGGATATATGTTAATTCTTCAGTAAAAATGGTAATATTCAATGAGCGCAATTATTCGTTATATACTTATCGCTAAAAATAATGGGGGAAATGAATAAAAAAGAACCTTTTTTAGATTACATTCTTCCTACTATAACTTACAGTTTGCCATTTTAATAATCTTAGAACATTTGTTCAAAATAAATTAAGGAAGGCAACTATAGTAGAAGAGGTTGTAAATATTTTTGGCAGCATTCTCAGAAGGCTGATGCTCTCATTGCAAATATCTTCATCATCTCTTATATTTTAGTATTTATTGTGTGTATTATATGTATTTATGTACAATAATTAATTTTCTGCTCGATTTTCAATGATTTGTTGTGATTATAGCTAATAAAAATTTAAAAAATAATGAATGAATTTTATGAAGTAGTAATAAAACGATGGGAGTATTTCTTGGAATGCGGAATTATACATCTTCTTTCTTTTACCCAATGTTTGCAAATGGAATATATATATGTGCATGGGTAATGGGCTGAGGTCTGCTCCCTCCTAGGTGGAATCCTGCCTACGCCCATGAAGGGTTGTTTGGGTTAAGATTCAAGGTCTGAGGAATATAATGAAAGAGGATGTTTGAAGAGTTAATCCAAAAAACGAAAATTGGAAGAGACACGGGCAAAGATGGGACCTGTCTAATGCACAGAGTCTAGTGATGAGCATTTAAATTATAAAATAAGATTATACTATGCTTGGAATTTCATGATTGTCTTTTTAAAATGTTTTTATCAAAAAAACTTATTATGATAGCTGAAATGTATCCAGTCTAAATAATCTTCACTCACCCTTAAATCAGGAAGACAGTTTCCTTCAAGAAACTTAACTATCCTAAAGTGTTTCAATTCAGGCGGTTTTTGTCGTACGCTCATGTTAGGCAGCAACGATATTAGCCGTATAGCTTCCACTGGGCTGTAGATATCTCCCATATTTTCTATTGTTTTTTCCATAATAACCTTGCACTCATCAATTGAGTTCATCCAATCCTTTGTTCTTTCACATATGTCTGCATAACCATAATCAGGTTTATCTTCACTGCTCATTTAAATAAAAAAAAAACCAAAGGATATTTATTCAGAAATGTAAGTTGATACTAAAAATAAAATAAATAGTGATGATAATTTAAAAAATTTAATGATAAATAAAGAAGTTATAATTATTTAAATATGTGGATGGTGTAGGGTTGATAAATTGTTGCCTAAATCAAATAATTTATAAATCCACAATAAGAGAAATAATACTAAGAAGGAAGCCAAAAAATAAAAGATTTTTGTTGCTTCCATTTATGGTTTAATGTATAATCTAATTAATATGTATAAATTTTAGTAATAGTTAATTTAATTATCATAATCCCCCCATTTAATTGTCACTAAATGAATTAATGCATAGGGAATGATTAGTTAAGCAAAAATAGTGACTAATATAATTGATTCCTTTGTGACAATGCTGAATTAAGTGTGAATGAGGTTATAGTTGAGCTTTGTTACTTGGCTGATTTCAGTAAGATCAATCTTGAAAATTCACTCTCTCAAGCTCTATCTTTTTCCCATTAAATGGTCTTAATATTCAAAAAATCCTTCATAGCTTTAGGCTGACTTAGTGACAATCCATTTGTTTCAAGCTGTTTACTTATAAAAGCCAATCCTTCTGATACATTCAATTGTTCTAACTTTTATTTATTAATTCTATTCGATATCCTTGAGACTGACAGGGGTCAGTTTGTGTAAAGTATGTAGAAAACAATCATCAGTGTAATCAACATCAATCCTTCAGCTACACGAAGTTTTTCCTTATTTATTGTACTAAATATCCACTGTGTTTCCTTTAAGATTAGTTACTTAGCTCTGGTTTATCTCAGAGATGCTCAATTAGATTTATTATGATTACAAAGTGGTCATCATTAATTCCAAATTTTTTGGATCATGGGGCAGTTTGAAAACATTTTTACTGATCCTAAAACTACACGTACACTCCTTATGGCTCAAGGTGTTGGGATTAATGCAGAGGATCTATGAAGACAACTCACTATAGAAACCAGAAAGCCACTGGTCAACTCCACACATAAAAGAGGCCGTCAAGAGTTAGCTTCTTCTTTTTCTTAACTGGTGCTATACTCAATGGAAGAGCGAGGGAAGCATTTTCACTAGATGTTCTGCCCAATATAGTCAGCATAAATTAATGACATTGACTTGTTTCCATCATTGTAAAGGGGCATTAGAGAGCCAGCTCTTGAGTTCTAGATAGTGTCCAGCATTGTGATCTATAGCTCATAGCTTGATGGCATGGATAGTTATTGTTTGGAGGATTTGTTGTATAAAATATCTCTGAGATAAATGTGTCAGGTTTGTCTGAACAAAAATGAACTACCATGATAACTTACAGGAGTTAAGAATGGAGGCAAGAAACAAAATTATGTATAAGATCGAGGGAATCATTCACATAAGAAAAAGTAATTTTCATGATTATAAATCTATATTGTTTCAAAATATGTTGTTATAGATTTTTTTTCATTATTATTATTTCAAAATCGAAATGTCAGTTTACAGAAAGACATATAAATGAATATTCTAACTTTTACCTCGATGCTGCTCATAATTATAAAAAATAATTGTATATAATAAATGTAATCAACTGTACCTTTCTGTGTAAAGAGATTGATTGTGCTTAGAAATAGTGCGGCGCTGTTGTCGGAGGTAGACATCCCTTTCTACATCCAGGCTGAAAAAGCAATATCATTATTCCTAATAAATCAGTCAGCTTCATCATTCAGGATCATTTACTTCATAACTTTTAAAGGCCTCATCAGAAGCACTTTTATCTTCTACAGAGATAATGACAAAGCTACTTCGATCTCATCTAAATGGGATCAACCTTATTTTCAGGGTAGCAATGTACATTCTTACCACTTTCTCAGTATTGGTCATCTTAGTATATGGATCGGCTAACTAAAGAACACCCTGCTGAACTCCCACAACTGGTGAGCTACAGCATAAACTATGGTTATCTGGAAAAAGTTATTGAGTAGCCCAGGACATCAGTTAGTAGCATCAAAGAGTTAATTAGTCAGTAAATTCAGGTAAAAGACACTGTGTTTTAACATAAAAAATCTGAAAGAACTGTAAATAGCAAAGATCCAATGAAACCATGGATTAATAATTAGCAATATACTGATATTAATTGGATAAAGCAAGAATAAACTCTCTGCAGGCCATTTGTATCAAACTCTGTTGAGTTACTTGCCGAGAAATAAATGGAGTGAGCAATGAATTTAAATAAAATTCTAAATATGAAGTGATGATTTTTCAATAAATTCTGTAGCAGAGGAGTAACATAAGCAGGAAGAAAAAGGTAATGCTTAATAATAAGTTAACAAAATAGTGAAGTAGTTTTAACAATAATTCCTCATAAAATATGTGTTGTGAGGGTTTTACAAATAAAGACAAAGAGTACATGTTTCCATTAATAGACGCCACACCCGACTGCCTCAGAACAAAAGTTCCATGCCAGAGCAGTGTCACTATCTACTGTTCTATTTACAAATCAGCCAATAAAACCATTTTCTACAACAATATGTGCAGCCAAACCCTTACTGCGGCCTACCCTTGAGGTTCTCATGGCCTATCTCTTGGGAATCACTCCTTTAAACAAATTTCTTCCAATGCCTCTGAAATGTCTAGAAATGAGATCAGTTGCAGTATTTCAAGCATTGTTTGATCTCTCCCCCTTCCTTATGCATATAAAGTATAATCATATATTTTCTTGGGATGAGAGGTTGACACATAGGAATAATTCATTATAGGTAAGAGCATAATGGATTTAAGTTTCAACCTATGTATCGTCTAAGAAATATAGTATAAAAGCACACTGCCTCTTTAAGGTTTATGAGTCAATTAGTGGAGAGGAGCTTTATAAGGTTATGAATGGACAAAGGGCTGGCTACAGGGAGAACCAATGCTACATTAGGCCTCAAATTTATTTGGGTCTGGGTTTAAGAATAAAAAAAAATTAAAAACAAATTAAATATCTTGTCTTATAGCTTGTGATGAAATAAAGTAAACTAATAGAGTTCACAAATTAGACAAGACTACATTAATAGGGCAGAGGGTAAACCTACAAGATTGTATTCGATGATAATATAGAGAAAGGGGTGCCCACAGCAAAGGTTTGCTTATGGCCTTGCATTAGCTGATATTGACTATGAGAGTGCATAAAATATTCTCAAGCTGCTCCAACTAATGTAAATGGACATGCAGGAAAAGAATTTATAGCAAAAATCTCTTGAGAAATGTTTTCTTAAAAAAAAATGCAGGAGATACTTTTATATAATGTTTAACCTCACCCTGAAGATATCCAAGAGAGATATTGGTACTAAGACAACCAGCATAATCTTTACCAGATAAAATTTACATAACAGGTAGCTCCTTAAAATCTGCTCTTAAATACTTTCAGGGCTTTGGAGTATGGTAAAACTATTTGGTGGAATCATAAATGAAGACAAAATCAAGATTAGGTTTTAAAGAAAAAATTCGGCAAATAAGGATGAAAGTTTCATTCAGTTATTAAATGTTTGAATAAGTTTTTCAATTGATCTAGCTGAGCTACTAACTAACATCAAATCTCAAAAGCTGGAGAAAAAAAATTGTTTTTATACACAGGAAATTAATTATCTTTGGTCCTTCTTAAAATTGAAGAAAGTAGTGGTAAAGAACTAATAAAAAAATATGGGCTATATTGATCATTCTCACAAAAAGGGTAGATTCAAGTTTTTAGAAACGTAAAAGTACTCCAATGTGTTGAGAATTTAGGGAGGGAGGGTTTTATAAAGAAAGAGACAGTGAGTATGTTTCTCAATATATGCCACAAAGGGACTGAGCCAACAAAGGATTGCCTCCTACATGCCAGAGAAGCAGTGTAACTATCTACTGTTTATTTAAAATACTATTTACAAATTAAATAATAATACCAGTTTTCTACAACACAATCAAGCTGAAAAAAAAACTAGAAATATCGAATAGCAATCAATATTTCCAGTTATAATAAATTAAATCTATATAGTCCCAACATTATTTATTTTAAATATTCAATGTTCTGCCCAGGTCTAATATAGCATAGTCAAATTAACCAATATTTGTCACTTTTTTAAAATATGAATTCTTTTGATAGATGATTATATTACAATACTATCACTAACTGATCAACTACAATATCATTGTTTCAACATAATAGTAACCTAATTTATTTTTGTGAAAATTGCAAACATGCCAAAACCATCTATTATTTGATTAATTATACAATTTACCATCAGTTGACCATAAAACCATTTAGTTCCTGCCCTCAAATTTGCAGGAGAGGACAGGTTCATGTTGGGCAGAGCCTTGATGAAACATAGATTTTTTTTTTCAGTGCCCATTTCTATAACAACTATTCCAAAATTTGTTTTAGAATTGGAAACTAATCAGAACATTTCACAAGTATTTAGCAATATGCACTTTTTTTTTTTTTAATTTTACACAGGAAAGTCCTCTTCTACAAAATCTTTAAGTAGTGAAGATCATACCTGGACAGGACAAAGCTATTAAATATTAATAGTTAGAAGGACTTTTCTGTTCAAAAGAAATAGTTGAAACCTACAAGACGTATAGGTACTTTACTACTTATATAGGTACTTAACTAAGACATAGTTGAAGGGTACAAGACATATAGGTACTTTGTTCACTAGTTCCCATCTACTGTTTTATTTAAAAACTAGAATAAATGTGCATAAACTTTTATCAAATAAAAGTATGAAATAAGTGTAATGTAAAATAAAAACTAAAAAGTATGTAGAATGGAAAGAACATCAATAGTAGTTATTGTATTGAGTACAAATTTAACTTATAAATTCTTTAGGAATGATTTCTAATAATAGGTATGGTTCCTAATAATCGGGATTTTATAATTTAAAGCTGTGGAAAAATTAATCATTCATCAGATCACATTTGAATCTGAGAGTATTGTTTATAGTTCCACTCTTGTCACAGTATAATGACAATAAGTGAGTGATTGTTTATTTTATTCCATCATGATTCAATGTGCAGATTTAAAAAAGAGCAATACCCCTTCCTGGCATGATCTAATAAATAATAAAATTAAAATGAATAAGTTTTTATACCTATTAATAAACTTCAAATGCAATCTCACTAGGACACCTCTAATATATTTCCGCAGGTTCAATTTGGCCAGCTCCATCAGTATTTGATCATGGATTTTCAGGCCGTAAAAATCATTGCCACCTTGAGGGTAGCCGTTGAACACCGTCCTTATTTGTGATCTCCTGTCATGAGTCTTCATAAGTATCTTGCTTACTATCTCATTTATTAAAAATAATAAACTTTTTGCAAAATGCTAAGAAGCTAGATTTTTGCATAAGATGAAAAATATGAAATTGAGTGTTATAACTATTTAATAATAATTAATTTAAGTTAGTAATTCTATAATGAAAACAAAATTATGGATCCCCTTTAATTTAAGATGAAATTTTTAATTACTTTTATATTTAATAATTTATTACCTAGTATTCATATAAATACTAGGTTCAAATAAATTCAGGTGTATTTATAACCTAGTATTCATTTAAATATTCCCATAAAAAAAAATAATGGTTAAGTCAAAGCAAAATAAACTTTCTTGATAAATAGTGTAGGTGTGAATGTGTTTTTATTTTATGGTTATTTAAATTTAATTTTCTCTGTCTTGTACATAAACTATTTTATTTTTATTTTATTATATTTTTATACAGATTAATATTTTCTTTTATTTATATATTTCTTTATTATTATTATTTAATTTATTTTATTTTAATTCAGAGAGTACTATTGCTGTTATTTACTTTTATTCCTTTTCTTTTTTTTTCTCTTTTATTACTGCATATATTGTAAGAACGAGTATTTGAACACTAATACTTAATGCCCTTAATGTGAGGAAGATTGTATTAATTATTTTCTTCTTCTTCTCTTCTTTCTCATCCTCCTTAAGTGCCTTTTAACATGGAGGAGCCTCTAACCACTTACTACGTGATCCTAGGTTTGTCTTCCAGGTCGGAATCCAGCCTTGTCTTCTTCTAATTTTGGCTCTATCAGTGCCCATAACCTGCTTTCTAGAATAGTGGTGTATAGTTTGTATGTTACGGAAGAAGCATATTGGTCTGTAGTTACCACATTCTGTTGTACTATCTTTCTTATGAATTGGCACTATGATATTATATTCCCAGCCCTTCGAAATAACCTTACTGTCCCATATCTTTTGAAAAAGTGCTTGCAGTGATATTGTGTATCTCTATAATCCCATCCGATTCTTGCATTGAAGTCTCCACAGCAGATAATTTTCCTATTCATACTCTTGAATTTGTTTGTTATCCTTTCTAGGTCAGAGTAAAATTGTTTTTTTCTATAACAGAGGAATTTTGAGTTGGGGCATAAATTTGTACTAAAGTGATTTTACCAGTAGAAAAATGGAGGATTGGGAAGTTGCCTCGTGCAGAATAACAGCCAATTTCCATTTATCTCCTGGACAAATGGAATTTGGCTGTTATTCTGTGTGAGGCAGCTTCCCAATCCTCCATTTTTCACCAAAGCTGACTCCTTCCTTAGCATATTCACCTTTAGGGACTCCTGAATATATGAGAGTATATCCTTTGTCCAGACTCATTTCCCCAATTACTTTCCTTTTTACCTCAGATATCCCAAGGTTGTCCACCTTTTACTTTATGATCTCCTCCACAAGTTCCACTGCCTTTCCAATGATGATTTTTATGTTGCATGTTTCTATTCTAAAGTCCTTTTTCCATCCATATTGTTTCCGATTTGTCAGTGCAGTTCCAAGGCTAATACCATTTCTATGAATTGTATAGTTACTTCCTGGTGGGTAATTGGCCCAGTAAGAAATAATAGGTCCTAATGCCCTGGGACATTAGGTCCACTGGTGAATTAACCTTGGCCAACAGCACAGCACTAGCTCCTAAGGGAGGCGATCCTAGAGTATGTACTGTATATGTCCTTAGTATCAGTATAAATGAGTTGTGTACTGTTAAGGTGTGAGGTGTGTCATCATACATCATACATCTACTGTACTGTGCTCAGAAGCAACATAAAGTATGTACTCCTGTATGCATGTGAGGCATGGAAATTCACCAAAAAAAGCTGTTGTCATTTATTAATACGTGTCTCCAAAATACGTTGAAAATGTGGATTTTCCAAGTTCCAAAATTTTTTAATAGGAAAAACCAAGAATATGTTTATATTTTTGAAAACATCATACATTCCTGATTATATTTCTTTTAGTTAAACATGTCAGTATCAATGACTATTCCATTAAAAATGTGAAAAGCCTATTTCTTCAATTCAACTTTTTCACAGAACACTTACCAGATGTTAATATCAAAGACCTTTACTTTAGTCAACAACAATTTATTAATAATCACAATTAATTTAGTAAAACTTCTACCTCTGATTGTTATAATACAAAATGAATAAGTTATGATTATGGTTATAAGTAACTTCATAATATTACCATAAGGGCCTGAAATTTTATGTGACGGGTACAGGAACATTTCCTTATTCGTATAACAACTAAATAATGATCCCTATTTTAATATAATTTAATACTGCCTTATCATGCTTACAATCTCCTTTCTCGAAACAAGGCTAATAAGTTCAAAGCATTGCCCACACCATGAGGCATCTGACTTATTTCCAATGGATCCACTCCTTTTAAAATCAGAGTTCTCAACTGAAAATGATTTATATGATTAACTTAAAGTTCATTGTTGTCTTAGTTATCACTATTTATGCGAATTTAGTATGAAAGTATCTCAGCGACAAGGATAAGACTACATACAGTTTCTTTTATTTCTTGTGGCTCTAATAGGAAATAATCTTTATTTGATTTATCAAAACTTTTTAATATCCAAGTATGTTGGTTGTGTCAATAAATAAGTTATAATATGATAATAGCAATAAAGATGCAAGTTTCTCCATGTTATATTATTCATGGAGGTAGAGAAACAAATGACTGAGAAGAGATGCCTGATGGCACCAGCCGAAATCTCCTTCTCTGTAAAAAGATTAATAAAATTTTTGCATGATGGCTAGATCTCCAAGGTTAGGACGCAGAGATTGTGACCCCTAGAATGTCAGCAAGGGTCGTCAAGTAACTCCTTTTGTCATAGGCAGGAAACTCATTTTATGACAACTTACTTCCATTAAAATAACTGAACACAAATGTTCATAGATAAAATGCTGGACTGACGATTGGTAATGGACCCAGGAGCCACCATAATGACTTAAATGTTAGAAAACTATTACTGTATAGTCTTGAAGCAATGAAAGCACTCCTTACAGTACTGGACGCATATAAAATTTACTTAGCAGTGGTTCAGAAAGTGCTATGGATAGATAAGCAAATTCGCACTTTGGTATATCAAGCTATGCTAATTTATCTTTCTGGTGCAATTAGAATTGTAAGACCTTAGCTTTTAGTGAATTAGAAGATTCTTTTATAATATTTATTGATTCTAATAATACATTTAAAAATATAACAGCACATAACATGGTTATTAATTTGAGTAATCAAAGTATGGTCGGGGATGAAAAGATATTAGCATAGTTGCAACAAAAACAAGTGTGGTTCAATTTATACAAATTTGATCAACCAGGGATGATAAAAACAAATTTAAAGGCTAGGTAAACTCAACCTCTATAAAATTGTTGATTTGTATATAGTTTTTGGAAAAACCTCATGGTGGAGTATGGTGCTGACATTATTATCTCCTGATATAAAAATTGGCAAAAGAAAAGAAATACATTATAAAGTTCTGTTCCAAGACAGGGATTATGTAATGTGGTGATACAAGTTTTGTTTTCCTTGATATAATGATACAAAAAACGTTGAAATCCAATGAAAAAGTAAATTTTTTAATTGTTTACTTAGTCCCAACCACTAATTTTAAAAAAAATTAATTTATATAAATGATATAAACCAAAAATGACTTACAATGTCCATTGTTGTGTGGTCACTTTTGTACACATGAAACTTCAAATATGTGAAGAGGGGATTCCCCCAAAAACTGTCAAATGTAGCGTTGACATCTAATTTAGCACAGTTGAGCATTGTTGAAACAATATTGTTGTTCCCTTTTGAGATAGCCAAACCGAGCGGGCTCAAACCCAAGAAAAGTTGATCATGATCACTGAACCATGACAGAATGCAGCAGATTTGTTCTAAATACTGTTCTTAATGTGAAACAAAGAAAATATAATAATAAAAAAAAATGTCCATTTTACAATATATTATCATTTATAAAAAATATATTTTCCTAAGATTTGTAGTCAATACTGAACATTATGCATCAGGATGTTTTATTCTCAATATATACTCTACTATATAAATTTAAAAAGTACAAAATAAAGTGGACCCTTTTTATCCTCAATAGAATGAATGTTGTGTATGTACCTCTATTCTTAACTGCTAATTTATTCAATTGTTTAATTTATAAGAAAAAAAGATGGATAAAAAAGTAATAAAGAGATAAAAATAAGAGGATATAAATTAAAATAATGAAAAAAGAGTAAAATTATAGAATTAGGAACAATGAGATCATGGTAAGGCAGGAGTAATAGTAATATTGATAAGAGTAATTTCTAAATAAGAAAAATGCTAAATGGACCTCCTGAAAAGTCATCACTTTAAAAGGTTGTGAAAAATCAGAAAACAAAATGTACAATCTATTGTATGATAACCCACATGTTTTTGGTCTACAGTAAGAAAACTCATATATGGGAATGAAAATCACACTCAATTTTAGTGATTTTTGTAACAGAATTGATAAATTTCCTGATTTTAAAGCATAATATACAGAACTGTTTCTATAGAGCTTGCGCTCACTTACTAACAGGCAATAAAAATCACAGAGTACTAATTTTTTTAAATAACTACAGCTTTCTTCAGCAATTTAATTTTATAGTACAACAAATATTCTATTTTAGGTGTAGATAATATCACTTAGTAAATTTTATATTTACATTTTATAGTATATTTTATCAACTAGTTGTAAATGTGATCAAGGACATATTTTAATTTGATATTTCCTTTACTTTGTAGATTTTATTTATAAATTTTCATGATTACCAACTCACTTATTCCAAGATGTTCTCCAAAAGGGCTTAAAAATTTTTGAATAAACTCGAGGAATCAATGAGCAATGAAGTGGTTAATAGTGAGTGAAATGTCTTATCTTCTTTGAAATAATCTAACAGGACTTAAATGCCGAATTTCCAAAAAAAAAATATATTCCTTAGAAATGCGTTTAATATTATTTATTTGAAAAAAATAAACAGTTCTCATTCTTGGCAATCTATAAATACAAAATATCAAAGAATTTTATGAATAACTAAAGGAGAAAAAAAGAAAAAATTGAATCATGTAATTAGAACAGGAAATACCGAAACCAGCCGATCTTTCCCGATCGCTAGGCTTCTTTTTAAAAGCACATTTTAGTTGTTGTTGTCTGGGTCTTTAGGGCGTAAAACCCTGAGGCCATCAACGCCCATGTTTCGTGCTTTATATTCTATTTCTATAATTTCTATTTCTATAATTCTATTTCACTTTGAATAATTTCGAAAAAAAATAAATAATTACTTCTGTTGGTATTTTTTATTACGTATAACAGATTTTCTGGTTTAAATCTTATTCAAAAGGCCATTCCTTTTTAAGAAAACTAAGACCATTTCCACGTTCTTCTGGTCATCATTCAGAGCATCCCATACACTCGGTCCTACTCCCAATCTACTCAAGTTCGCAGAATAAAAATGACATTTCTCAAATATGTGACTGATCGTAAGTACACTGTTGCAGTATACTTGAAAGTACATTTTAGTTTTATATTAATTAAAAGATAAAAGTATATTTTAGATGTTATAAATTAATTTTTATTATTACCCCACTCATTTATACCAGAACGTTCCCCAAAATAAATATAATTCTAATTGTTTAAATAAATAAAATTCTGTCCATTTCAGTCTCGATACATTTTTATTCCATTTATATATCCGACGTTTCAACCAATTCGGCCATCCTCCAGGAAAATCTTAATACAATTTTAGGACCAAAACATTTAAAAAACTACTTCAAGCAGGCTATTCTGCCATGTCATTTTTATCAGTCAACTCTCTATCTACACTCCTTGTCTAAGGAAGGTTACAAATATTGTTGTGATAAATTTTACTGTTAACTGTGATAAATAATTTTAATACAAATATAATACTAATGTTTTTGCAAAATTTCGATTATGAAATCATTTTTATTTTACTACTTTATTATTAATTTTCTATTATATTTTACACTTTTCTGTATCCCCGCTCATTTGGTATATTTTGTTTCTTAATCACTTACACACATTGTATCCCATTATTTTATACTTTACTTTTCCTTTGTTTTTCTATCTTTTTTTTTT
>NW_027111898.1:20006-35885 GCF_000696795.3 Halyomorpha halys
ACACGTTCAATCAATAATCTTCCAATAATTTTTATATTCGTATTTTATTGAAAATCGCTCAAACATTTTGGGTTAATTTATGTTGTTCCATTTCAGAGTTATAAACTCTAAAAAACAAGGTGTTTTGAGAGGGTTATTGCCTTAAACATTAACAATTATAGGTTAAAATATTTTTTCAAGTAAATAAAGGTACATAGGTTTTCCCTCAACGAATCTTACCCTAGGAAATAATTTGAACTGAGAGATTATAATAAAATTTAGTGGAAGACTAAAGCGAAATAAAACGTCTTTGGAGTGGAATACATTTAAAAACAAAACTGTACAAGTCACTAAAAGACGGTTTAAATTTAATTCAAATTGTTTTTATACAACCGCAACATGTTATGTACTTCTCCATCCAAATTGTCATTTGGTCATAGATTTTTCTAGAAATTTTATGGATGACAGTTCAGTAATTAAGGAATGGGAAGTAAAATGGATTGCAGAAAACTAAGAAATCTTTTATATATTGAAAGTTGTTCATAAATCAAATTATTGTTATTATTATAAAATAATATATAATAATAATAAATTAATTAGTTATTGAACCATGTTTGACCTCTTTGTTGGTAACGTACGTAGCATCGGTGCGCAAGGCAATAATATGAAGGGGAGTTAGTCCGTCAACTGTTGGATGTGGTAACTTGATAAAGTCTAAAAGATACTCCCACTCTGCCATGTCATAATTAACCTGAAAAATTATGTTTTTTTCTGAAAAAAAAATATTGCTGAATCTTTCAGGGATAAATTAGTCTTATAATAAAATGCTAAAATTATATAATTCCTTTTTCGGCTCAAAGAACATCGGTCAATTGTCTAAATCGGTCCTTTTATTCTTCTATTGCCATTTATTAATTTTTATCTATAATTCATTGCGTGTTCGGGTAAGGTATACATGGGTAAACGTTGGAAAGGTACAGCAGCTCCCCCCTCCAGGAGTTAAAAAAAAATTATTAATTTAATTATAAAAAATTTTGTTCAAGCAAATAATAATTATAATAACTAATATAGCACTGCGATAATTATATATAATTTTCTTAAACTTTTGGTTTCATTCATTGAAACATCAGTAGTTAGTGAATTTATTTTGATAAATCTATATCTCAATATTTATTTTAGCATACCGTGAAAACTACTATTCCTACGAAGGTAAAGGTCATAGACCTTTTTATAGTCCATTACACTAGTTTTTGAGATATAGATTTTTCAAAATAAAGTCACTAACTACTGATCTTTCAGTACCAGTTCCATACAATGTTTTTATTAAATTTTGCTTTTTAAAAAGCTCTATCTCGAGAACTATTGGACGTAAATAGCTCTTTTAAGGCCAATATTTCAGAAAATTTACTCTTCTTTAAATAATGTGCTCTTAGGTTTTCTAGTGTTGTAGGTAGTTTTTAAGATATAGAGCTCCGAATGAAAAATTAGTGTTTTTTAAGGTTTTGAAACAGCCGCCATTTTTTATTACCCTTACCTATGCTTGGCAGACTCATCAATTTTGACTATTAATTATACATAGTTTTCATTAAAGTAATCAAACATTGGAGTGAGATAACTGCCTTTTTTTCTTCCCGGCTCTTGTACTATACACAGCGGCATTCTCTAATGGGCTCAAGTAATCCTATAATTTTGTGGACCCATTTTTTGGAGTAGTTACATCTACTTGCTATCGTAATTTTATTTACAAAGTTTCAAATTATAGTAATTGTAATAATAATTGTGGTTTCTTTTGGCCTGACTCAGCTACAAACACGGTGACTCACTATCATTTGTCGTATATGCCACTATAAAGGTCGCACACCAAAAGCTGATGCAGGTAATTTAATTTGAAGATAAGAAAGTTGAAACATTTTTGGGTATGCACAGAGGTCTTTAGAAATTACTCAGTATTTTCAGTTTTCTAATCGTTTATAGAATTAATTTAACATATTTTATGTAAGATGAAAATAGATTAACCCTAGCAGCACCAAGGTAGTATTCATTACGGCCTACTCCAAGGGAGGGGCTCGCCGAGCCCTACACTTCCCAAGACGACCTCCACAAGCCCTCACTTGATTTTAACCCTTATATCATTAATTTTCCTTTTATGGTAAACTTACTCTTTTGAAATATAATAATTTCTTCTTACTTCTGTAAATAAGATGGTAGAATAAGGATTATTTAAAAAAAAAATAAGGACCTAAGATTTCTATATGCTTTATTATGAAAATGTTTTAATTTGGAATTAAAAAAAGAATTAGAATACATGATACAACAAAAACCTAGGGTCGCTGAAACTTTAATTATTTTCAATTTCATGAATATTTTAAAACAAAAAAAAAATTCTATTGTCTGAACTTAGGTATAAGAATAAAATGTTTATGTTTACGAATGCTCATCACTAGATTCAGCAGGTTCACATGTGTCAACTCTTTTCAGAACAACTAAAAAACCAAAGAAAAATATCAGTCCGAAAATATTTTTAAGTTAAAAAAACTGAGGAAATCAGACCAGTAGTGAGAGTATGGGCGAGCTGGTGCACTTCCGTGAGCAGCCAATCAGAAGCCAGCATTTTGATGAACCTCAGGTCCCTTCCCTGCACCAAGGGGGAGCTCCACCCGCCCTCATCTCATTTTTCTAACACAAATAATTTTTCGTACTCTTCCTCCTTATCAAATATTTTTCAAATCAATTCCAACATGTTGGTAGATAAATTTTAGGTAAATAGATTTTTTTCCTTGTCTGTGAAAAATTTTTTGAGAGCAGTATTAAAAAAAATCGGAAGTGAGGGCTCGGCAAGCCCCCCCTTGGTGCTGCTAGGGTTAAAACATATATCATGGTATTTTAACTTACTGAAGTTCTGAGATTGGGATCGGCTCCATAGCGAAGCAAGAGATTGACCATGGCCGGGTAAGTAGGCAGCGGTCTAGCGTGAGCTATGATATGGAGGGCGGTAAGATGCCCGTTCTGAAAATAAATATCAAGCCCACATTATAAAAATGTTATCAAATCAAAGACTGACACACTAAAGGATTTATCTCTATCTAGCGAACAAGTTTATTCCTTGCGGAAAAAAAAAAAAAAACCTATGAGAGTCTAATAAATGAAAATTGGTTAAAATTATTTCTAAACTGTCATATCTTAAATAGGTCATGTCTTAAAAAATTGAAATTTTTTTACTTTCACTTAGAACCAGTGACTTAACAGTGAAAGAAATTAACCCATATATTAACATTATATTTCAATGATAGTCGTATTGTACGTAATTTGTCGTACTGAATCGAAAGGTAAAGCAGATTTGATGTTTAGAGTAACAGGAAAGAAGCTATTATTTTTTTCTTTGAATCATATATATATTTATTCTATATTGGGTAAAATAATAATTCCTAAAACTTAAGCCACCGTCAGAGGGCAGACGCCATGGACACGACCCTTATTCATGAATCAACCATTAATAAATAAATTATTTAAATGCCAATTTAAAAAAAAAAAATATTTATTGCAATTTACATCTGATTTATATAAAAATACATCTAGTAAATTTGATGTAAGATCAAAATGGAGTGATAAAGCCATGTAGAGAAACTACCTATTGGTACCATTCTAATAATATTTCTACACTAGAAGGTCTCGAGGCCATCCTTTTTTCAGGCACTTCGGAGGATTGTCAGAAATAGATAAGCAATGTTAGAAACTAAAGGGTTTTGGTGGTTAGGAAGTTTATAATGGAAGGATTGGGAAATGGTTCGGGTTAGATCGGTTACTCATAGAAAATTAAAGTCTTTATAAATTATTTTCTTTGTGAAAAAGTAAGGAGCAATGAGGATTTTAGGAAGGATTTTGGATTGTAATGGTAGGATACAAGGGGAATTCGAAGGTTTAATGAAGCCCCAAAGCTCAGCTCCGTATGTACAGATAGGCCTTATTTTCCTGTAGATCAGTCTTTTATTAGTTGGGATGTCAGCTGTATAGTCTATGTAGAGGATAGGATCGTGGATGCTACCTTGAGGAATACCAGCGGGTTGAGAGAAGAATGATGAATAGGAACCAGTGTGGTTTACTTTGAATAATCTGTCAATGAAAAAGGAACGGATGATGAGAAAGTGTATAGGAGGTAGCAATTTACGGAGTTTTTAAAGCAGTCCTGGGTGCCAGTATCGATCAAAAGTCTCTATAATAATTTTTGCCCATTTCTGGCTTGCGTAAACAAAAAAAGAAAATTTATTTCACATTTTGCCAAAACTGAGGCAAATATATAGTACTATAAATGAATTCATACATAACACGGAAATGAATTTCTGGCGGTCCTAAGAGTTTACGCAAAAAAGTTTTTGCATTTACCTCATTTGATCACCAAACGCCTTATATATATTGAGTATTAATCAAATAAATCGATTTATTCTAGAATGGATTGAAAAAATTCATTACGAAAACATTAAAACGATGTATATAAAACACATTCTATTTATTTAAAATTTTATAAACAAGAAATAGATGATATAACAGCGTCAAGTGGTATTGCCATCGAACTTTCGGGTTCGTTAGGCCTTCATTATAGAATATTATTCTAGATGATTAAACATTTGGTTATTATTTTTATGTAATATAGAAAATAAATAAGTACTCTAAAATTGAAGTTCTTTTATGTCGCATGTATCATTACAGTACACAATATAATGTATTATATAATTATATGGCCACCTATATCTCGAGGAAGAAAAAAACATTCGATTTTTTTACTAAAACAAACAAAAATAATCAATGAACCGTTTTAAAGATTTCTCGTCCAAACAATAGTTTTGTACCATACCTGTATATATAATTATTTTCGTTTTCAAGAATTCTTTTAATATTTCCTTAGAATGATCTATTTATTATATATTTTTTAATTATTAAAATTTTTTTTATGACCTTCGAGTTATCATACACAATTTAAGTGACGGTAGGTATGCTGTATATACTCGTACATTTTCATAATGCCATTCTTTCAACTTTTATAGTTTAACTCATTTATTACTATTTAATTTATTTCCAACTAATTTTATCCCTATTAGCAGTCATATCATCTATAATTTTCTTATTACTTCTGTCATATAACATATAACTCATTATGATTAGCTGTTTGTAATCCTTAAGAAGGTCTGCAAAGTGGGCCGAAATTTGGGTATTTAATAAATAGTTTTTAATCTTTTTGATGTTTTTTCTCATCTGCCCGAACTTGTTCTTGACTTACTATACGTAAGTTGATTTATTAATATAGTCAGCTATTAATAAATTATAAAAATAAAATGAGAATATATTAAACTTACATTTATGTTATGAAGTTCATTAGCGTCTGCTCCATTTTTGAGTATTTTTTCGACAATTGGCAAGTTGCCGCTGAATATAGCAAGAACCATAACTGGAGCAGGGGTCACAGAAACGTGTAAATCGACCCCGATATCAAGAAGGTAGAAGGCAGTATTTTGAATAACCTCCAATCTAAAAGTAATTAAAATTTTTTATCGATGTGGACATTGAAACTTTTTAATAAATTAAAAATTATTAATTTTATTTGTATTTATTCTTTTTCCACCTTTATTTAATCTTAACTTACCTCTTTAGTTTCCGCTTTTTAGTTTGTTAAATTTTGTTTTCTCATTTCTACTTTTCTGTTTTTACATCTCTTTTTCATTATTAGCCTAATACTTTGCCTATTTTTTTTTTTTTTTTATATATTCTTATCATTGTCTTTTCTTCTTTATATTCTTATATTCTTTTCTTCTTTCATTTGTATATAATTTTCTTTTCACTTATATTTACATAATTTTAACCCTACCTTAATTTACCTTTTGTATTTTATTCTATTATGTCAAAATATTTTCAGTTATTTTTGTACCTTTTTAGCCCCCATTAAGCTCTACAAAGTGGGGCGAAACGTTGGCAAGTTGTTAAGTATTGTTTCCTTGTGACCGCACCCCTTACCATCTTGTTCATAATATGTTTGGTTCTTTTGTGTTTATATCTTACGGGTTGTAGTTTTAGTGTAATTTCCTATTTCTTCTTATCAGAGGGTTTAATGAGTTGAGGTAAGACTGGGAGGAATTATGCGTCAGTTTATATACGTAATCCTATATTTATTTCAGAGTGCCTTTTAGATATTTTTGTGCAATATGAATATTTATTAATAATTCTGAGGGGCAGATTCTGAGCTGAACTCCGTATGAGGCAGACATAAGTTAAGATGGGTCTTAGTACCCCTTTATACAGTATCATTTTATTTCTACACAATTTTTATTAAAGTATAGATACAATTGATATACAATTTCTCTTGCATCTTTCAGTTTCGAATAGATGTGGTGGTTAAATAACCGAAAATGAATCACTGAAAACCGTTATATAGAAAAAATAGTGTACTAATATCACCCAACTTAGAGGGGCGAGATTGTGCCAAGAATAAATAATTAGTACCATCTGCCACTTTAAAAAAATAAATTCCCAATTTTCTTTCTGCCCTGAAATAGAAAGTTGAAATGTACACTTATCTTTCTGTATTGAGTTTAACCCAACGTGAATAAAGAAATGACACAGAGTAATCTTAATATCTGGCACATCATTACTTATTTTATTAGTACACATTAAGTATTAGGAAAAATTGTTAAAAACTTATTTTTGCACAACTATCCTAATAGACTAGATTTATATTTATCTAAACATCATCCAACTTTAAATGATCATAGAACTACCTGACCTCTTTTCCTTCGCAGTTCTAGCATCTGGTCCCATTAATTCTTTCCTGTGGTGCGACAGTCTTGGTTCTGGAGTAAATTCAAAAACATAATGCGTTGGCGGCTCGTACTCATATAATGGTGAGGTTCGAATCGTTGGAGATTTGGATATTCGACCTGCTGTATTGTGACATTTATTCCAATTAATTCCATTTTAGATGAAACCTACGTCGTCATCTTAATATCAAAACATAGCATTGCATACAGAAACGTTTGTATCTGAACCATTTCTACCTTAGTCATTCTAAAGACCGAAGATGAATTCGAGCAAGCTATTATATTATGTACAACCTCACAAATCACCTCTCGGTCTGTCATCATCCTCCTCCCCTCCCCCCCTCCAGACTGAAAGCCAACACCAATTCTCAAAATAGATCAGCGTGCAGCATTGGGAACCAAATCATCTGGAAAGGATAATATTCCGCATGTCCTACTAAAATAATTCCCGAGAAAGTCCCACATGTTTCTCCTTAACGTTTACATCTGCTCACACCGACCCATCAGCCTCCTCCATCATATATCAAAAATATATGTGAAAATAAATCTCACATGAGAGCACTGCGATGGTTCTCGCGTGGTTTAAGTTGCTACCACAAAGTGATGGAGCAGTCAACCTCAACAAACATTTTGCCATTGCCGTGATATTACATGACTGTACACATGCATATGGCTTTGTGCCTCACTCCTAACTCATTCATCAACCCGGACCAACTGGTAGACATTATTGGCTCGTAACTCAGTGATCGTACTTTCTCAATTCATGTCAAAACTGAAATTTCCACTCCACAGCCAGTCATTTGTGGCCTTTCCCTGGGCTCAGTCCTTGAGCCAATCACATTACATATCTACACTGACGATATAGTCGGGCTGAAGATGGATAATTTACAAAGCTCTGCATATGCTGATGACTATGAATATGAATATAGAGATATATATTTTCAGATAGCATCAATTCAAGAAAAGCCATGGACAAGGCCCAAATAGCAGCCCAACTTATCACGGACAAACTCAGAGACATTATCTTAAACATCAATACACAAAAAACTGACGCTATCACTTTCCCATAAAAGAAAACTACAAACAGAGAAACAAAACTAAACGAACAAACAATATAGGCCAAAAGAAATCTCACTTACTTCGACATGAAGACGACTCTAATTCACTGCACACATAAAATACAGAATACATGTAATAAAGTCACGTCCAACCGAACCATACACCTACTCTACTTACCAGGGCTGTCAACCTGACTCAAACTACTGATATACTAAGTAATAGACAGACCTTCACTACTAAACGGTGCACCCCTACTACACTACTTCTACCCAACAGCCCTGACTTCCCTTCGGCGTTATCATAACAGCATACTATAGAAGATTTATTGAGGCACATCACTGGAGATACGAAACATGGTCCACATACATAACAAACTACAGTTGGAAACAGTACAGCAATATATTACACGATGACACATTACTTTTATTATAACTTTCCCTCTACCTTCAACCCACTATTCCATTCTCTCACCCAACCCCTTCCTATGAAGTAGTTGGGAAAGAAGGGTCCCATAAACATCGTCTTCTAACCTTTCTATCTCCTTTCCTTTCCTGACCCCGCTTTTTTTTTTTTTTTTTTCATTTAAGTTTGTTTCATCATCATGTGAAGGCCCCTCACCTCCAGATATATTAATTAAGGAACCGAATCGGTAATGAGTTCAACCAAAGCTAAGTATTCATTTCTCCTTCTAGTATCAGTAGTAGAATAAGGTGGTATGTTCCAAATTGTGTTATATTAATTTCGTAGCATAGATTTATTTCATTTAGTAACTTTGTTTCAGAGAAATTTGAAAAAAAAAAAAATACTCTGGTACTTCTTGGAAAATAGTGAATAGTTATTTAGATCAGTATATTCTACCAATATTTTCTGACGTATGTGATGTGTTATTATATCATGCTAAATCCTACAGGTCACCTCTATCCTAAAACTCTCATTCTTTTCGTAAGGATCTGCTTCTAGTTCCTGAAGGACCTACGATCCCTAACTGCAGGTTAATCCTCAGCAGAGTAAATTTTCCTTCCTACAAGAACGTACGGCTAGCTCCTCTAGGACTTGCTACCCCTTCATGACCTCTAGGCTCGTTCCCAACGGGGTGAAGTTTCCATTCTTCGAGGATTCGCAGCTAGTTCTCGTAGGACTCACCTTGTCCAAATGTCAACTGACCAGCTATCTAACCTGTATGAACACGCATTGTCGAGATGTTTCGGTATAGAGTACCTCACATCTTCAACTGGAGTCAATACCACATAATCTAACAGAAACACCTCGACAGTATAAAAACAATCTCTAGGATGCCACCTTGAATTTTATTTTAAAATCCAATACAAATACAAAAATAAATTTTTGTGAAATCTAGTTACAGTTCATAATGTTGTGTATTCTTTACCCGAAGGCCCTCGACAAGCGTGTCCTTGTAGGTAAGGTAAATTAGCTGCTAAAGAGGCGTTTAGACAGGATGAGTATTACTGGTATCAGCCGTAAGTCCTCTAAGGATGGTAATTTCGCTCTACAGGGTGCTATGTCTGAAGGTGCGAAGGAATGGGATGCAGAGTCAAATGCCTGTGGACAGTCTAGTGAAATCATGGCAAGGCTCCTGTTGAGGTTGTTTGCCACATCGCTTTGCAGGGTACCTTTTGGTAGTAACTCACACCACGCGAAAACCAGGTTTGTTTCGGGAGATGACGTCATGCGTGTAGCAGTGTTTGCGGATGTGGATAAGGATTAGCTTCTCATATATTTTTTAGATGTGATTCAGGAGGCTGATGTGCCAGTAGTCTGCCGGGTCCGCTCCTCGTTTTCTGGGCTTAAGAAGTATAACGACGATAGCATGTTTCCACTCCGTTGGGAAGCATTTGAGGCGAGAGCAGGAGTAAATGTGGGCTTTTCTAAGGAGCTGTTTGATTAGGATATCCTTCCCGATGGACTTGTTTCCCTTCGATCTCAGAGTTACAGTCATGTCTTTGTATGTTGGTGTTCCCTAAGTAGGGGGGGAGGAGTATACAGAATCCGAAGGTGCACTGTCACGTTGTAGGTATAGGAAGGGCTATTAAACGCAATCGAGAGATACTACGTGTAAGACGTTATCTTTCAGTAGATCAGCTGATTCTATTGTAGTCTTTATTAATTCGAATGATACATTTATGAATATTACAATATATTATATAGTTGTTTCTAGTTAATTGTGAAATTGCATACAACGAATATAAAGAATGCAAGGAATAGTACAAATATCAATTTACGGTGTTTGCTTGAGTACAGTAGTAATTCCCGTGTTAGCAGGTAGGTTACGTCATGCTGTGCTATAGCTGCTTTGATGGCTGTAGTAGTTACAGCGTAGACCAACAGGTAGCAGTGCCGCTACAATACAACTGCGTTTGTTAATCAAAATAAGATTATCGTTTACTATATTTATACAATTGAACCAAATATTATGCACCTCATGAAGGGGAAACGAACTAATAGTAGAAATTAATGGATGTTGTACAATTAATTAATTTTACCTATTGATCCACTATGTCTTCGTTTTTTAGATGAACCTGAGCTAGGAGGTATGGATATATCACTCATCATGCACTCATCCAACCAACGTTCTCCTTAAAAAGGAATAAAAAGCAGTAGATAAAAGTAAAGAAAACGTATCTTTCTGAAAAACATGATCATGCCTATAGTAGTGATAAATATGATTTTTTTGTTTTATAAATTTTTCTATGCCAATTCTCATAGTAATTTAAATTGAAATCAAAGCAGTTTACTGTATAGATCCAATTTATTCAATATACTTATGATATTGAATAATGAATATATTATAAAATATTATCACATTGGCACTAAGTGTAACTCCTAGTCAGAGTTGAGCAAATATTATTCGATTGACGAGAGACGAATACTTTTTTATTCATGAATTTTCTACTTGAATAATCAATTATTCGTACAAAAACATATGATAAACCATCCGAATACTTTTTATTCATCATTATTTTACACGAATAATCAATTATTTGGGCAAAACAATTCGAATAACCATTTGAATACGTTTGTATTCGTCAATTTTATGGACAAGTAATCTCTTATTCGAAAAAATTAAATGACTAACCATCCGAATAAATTTGTATTCGTATAAAGACGTCATTTTTTGTTTTACAGGCCTATGACGGTATGTAGATCGCGTATAAATTAATTCTAACTTTTCTGATTTCTAATGTATTAGGGCTCTCTTATTTTTCTTAACACGCGAAAAACGAAAATGCTATCGATTTTAAGGCCACATATCGATTTATTTTAACTTTTCTGATTTCTAACATATAAGAGTTCATTTTTATGTTTTGGGATATGTAGAATGTGAAATACTATCGATTTATTTTAACTTTTCTGATTTCTAACATGTTAAGGTCCCTTTATACGTTTCGGGATATGTAGAATATGAAAATGCTATTGATTTAATTATCGCGAATAGATTTATTTTACTTATTTATTTATTTATAAATTCTAATTTTTAAGTTTTTGGATAAATGGATGGATAAAGGTGCGAGCTAAGCAATTTCGAAATTCAAAATAACAAGCATATCGCACCTTCAACCTTGCATTTATTTTCTCATCAATTTAATTTTTTGCAGTTATCGTAGAACATAAATACTTAAAACTGTCCACCTGTTCAGACGTATTTTCGTCAATATCTATATCACGGAAATGGCTAATGATAATGATTACCGATTAGTACCTCACTAAATGTGAGATTTACTAACTTCTACAAGAAAAAAAATCTAGCGAATATAAATTTCTTTCTGGTGTTGAATCGTCAAAGGCTGTAAATAAAATGTAAATTAACGTATACCTTCATAATCTTCAAAATCTTCATATCTAGTATATCTTTTGTGCAAGAAGCCCTCGCTCCAGTTATGCACATCATATTTTAGCGCAATGTACCTCGTCAAAGTATGCGTCAATGCACTAAACCCCTCATCATTGACTGCATCTATATCAGCTCCTAGGACGTTCAACAACCGCATCACGTCAAGTGCATCATTTGCCTGCCAATGATATTTCATAGTTTTAAATATCTAATTCATGTTAAATAAATATATTATTGTATTTTTGGATACAAATACAGTTCTTAATGGTGGGAAAGCGGTAAGAAATAATGCACTTATAAATTTAACTCTAATAATTAAAGAGATAAAACAGGAAACAAATAGGTGAAACTAAACAATTGTGCTAATAGAATGTATCAACACAGCAATGATATAAGAAATAAGGAGAAAGATACGAATAAAACACCGTGTAGCTAAAAACCAACATAAAAATGATTTTGACACTAGAATAATTTTACATAAGGAAAATAACACTTTAAAAAAAAAATACTTGATTCAACATCAATTTATATATGAGAGAACTTTAATTATAAAGTGAATTTGAAAAGAGACACTAGAAATTTGACCCATCAATATGCAGAGGTTTTAACCAAAATTAATTTATATAAAATATGGGTAATTTCATGTTATTATTTAAAATTCACTTCGATATGAATTTTAATTATAAAATAAATAAGAATTTAGACCAAAATAAAGTTTGAAAAATTCAATTAAATACCGGATCTGAGGGCAAAGGTTAAAAACCCTATGTGACAAGAAAATGATTATAGTTAATTAGGCAAACTTATTAATAAATTAATATAATTCACTGTTGTTTTATTGTTTCATAGAGTGATTTGACTAAAATTAATGACTTGGGCAGAATAGCCTGCAAAAAGTTTTTAAATAATTGGATCTGAGGTGTAAATTTATATTTTAGGTATGTTAAATTATTAATAATAATGTTTTTTATTAAAAATAAATGTATAATAAAATCTGTTCTTTGATAGATTGTCCCCGAGGATGGCGGAATTGGACGAAACGTTGGACTTTTAAAGAATTAATGAAGAGTGTTTGGAAATTGAACTCGGATACAAATCATTTTATTTGAACAATTATATTTCTGATTATGTAGGCTCTATTGTTGCCTTAGAAAATAATATGTTCCTCGAAATAAATAGAAAAATGTCCAGCACTAATAGTACAAGAGCCCAAGAAGAGAAAAAAGGCAGTTATTTCACTCCAATTTTTGATTACTTAATTGAAAACTATGTATAATTACTAGTCAAAATTGATGAGTCTGCTAAGTATAGATAGGGGAAATAAAAAATGGTGGCTGTTTCAAAACGTTAAAAATATTTTTTTATTTTATTTAGAGCTCTATATCTTGAAAACTAACAACAACATTAGAAAATCTACTAGAGCATCATTTAAAGAGTAAATGTGCTAAAATGTAAGCCCTAGAGCTATTTACGTTCAATATTCTCCGAGGTATAGCTTTTTAAAAAGCAACATTTCATAAAAAAGTTGTATGAAATGTACTGAAAGATCAGTAGTTAGTGAATTTATTTTGAATATTTATATCTCAAAAACCATTTGACCCACAGATGTCCATCAGCGCTCTAATTAAAGTTAGTTTCATGAGCTATAAAGTAGTATATGACGTTTATTTTCTTAAGAGTAGTATTTTTCATGAAATATGGTATAATAAATTGATTTATAGTTGTTCGGACAAATTTTCATTTGACTAATTTAAATTCATTTGTGAATATCATAAAAACTACTACCCCTACGAAGATAAGTGTAATAAGCTACTTCATAGTAAGTTAAATTTCCTTTATTTTGAGTGTTGGCAGACAAATGTGCGTCTTATGGTTCAAGAGATATATTTTTTCAAAAATCCAACATTTTATACGAACAACTAGAAATTAACCTTTAGTGTGTTTATTTTATCAAATATCGTAAAAACTACTTCTCCTATAAAGATAAAAGTTATATAATATTTTATAGTAAATTTAACTAGCTTTAATGTGAGTACTGGCAGACATCTGTATGTCTATGGTTTCTGGAATAATGTTTTTCATAAATCAAACTCATTGTCTGAACAACTACAAATCAATTTATTTGAGCAAATATCATGAAAATTACTATTCCTTGGGAGTTAAAGGTCATAAACTATTTTATCGTACAATTATTTAGCTTTAATTTGAGTGCTAATAGACATATGTACGTCGAATGGATATTGAGATATAGATTTCTCAAAATATATTCACTAATTACTGATCTTTCAGTACCTCCCATACAACATTTTTTAACTTTTAAAAAACCTAATCTCGAAAACTATTTAACTTAAATAACTCTATTAGGGCTCATATTTTAGCAAATTTACTTTTCTTTAAATGTCGTTCTCTTAGGTTTTCTTGTGTGTCTGATATTTCAGTACATTTTTATGAAATGTTGCTTTCTAAAAAGCTATATCTCGAGTACTATTGGGCGTAAATAGGTCTTTTAGGACTAATATTTTAGCAAATTTACTTCTTTAAATAATATTCTTATAGATTTTCTAGTGTTGTGAGTAGTTTTCAAGATATAGAGCTCCGAATGAACAATTTATGCTTTTTTTAAATGTGTTGAAACAGCAGCCATTTTTTATTCCCTCTACCTATACTTGGCAGACTCATCAGTTTTTACTCGTAATTATACATAGTTTTCAATAAATTAATCAAAAATTGGGGTGAGATAACTGCCTTTTTTTTCTTCCCAGCTCTACTATACGGCAGTGCAACAGAATATTGATACGAACAAACAAATATTGATTTTTATAATAAACCTTTTTGCATTGTTGACAGTTACAAACTATGAATAAATTTAAACTATGAAAAAAATTGATAACATACTAAAGAAGAAAAGCGAGCGGAGAAAAGGTGAGCGGAGACAAGTCGTGGATCTCTCCTATTCTCATGTGTGCGTCAAAGGCGTGGACTCTAACGAAGAGTGAAATCCTTATCTTACAGAGAATGACCCTTAGAACAATATTCTCCGATCAAGGTTGGCATCTATGGAAGAAGATTGAATAATGCGAACATTACCCAGCTATTTGGAAAATCTAATTTTTAGTTTCCAGCTTTAAGATTGGACGTCGCTGTCCTGGGCGCGTTGTTCGGATGAATGTTTATGATACTCCAAAATAAAACCTAGAAAGAAGGTAAAGTAGAGGAACGAAACTCAGATGGGAGAACTGTGTGGCACAGGATGTCAGGACACAGGACCGAAACACCTGGCGAAGGCTCCACTAGAAAACGTCTTAAAATCATGATTTTTTAATTTATTTTTTTTTATTTTAATTTAAATAAGCATTATATAATGTATAAAATGTAATATTTAGCCTAATAAAGTTTAAATACCTACTTTTAACCATCACAACTTTCGTCAAAAGTGTATGCCACTGAATGCTATCAGCTGATACATGAATGTTTTAGCAGGTTTTTAACTGAATTACTGAATAAAGGCTTAAAAAAATTATTGTATATCACCACATTTTCTATAAAACAATTAGGTAACGTAAAGTAATCAAAAATAATTTTTTTTTTTAAATAAACACTTTCAACATGTAAAAAATGTTATTAGAAGCGTATAAAATAAAAGAATACATAAGTAAATAAATTTACTATACTATATATACTTCAAAACATTAATTTGACATTAAAAAAAAAAATTGAAGGAGTGTAAAAATCCTTAAAGGCGTTAGAATTCAGAAAGATCGCAGTTGTTGGAAGGTTGCATAGCATTTTTATTCCAAAACTTTCCTTTCTCCTATCAGTCACTGGGCAAAGGAGTACTGACGGTGGAGTATGGAGTTTTGTTAGCAATAGAACCCATTGTCCTATGTAATGTTCACTCACGTTTACACGCGATTCACAAGGAAGGTGTACGGGGTAGGTCAAGTTCATCAGTCCTACGCCTCGGTCTGTGAGCTGACGGGCCTCACAAAACAAGGAGGAAGGAAGAATGGTCCTTCATTATAATAGGGGTATTCATGATGTTGTGTTAAATGTTAAATGTTTTACCATGTTAAATGTTATAACTATAAGATTGTGAGCAGCCCTATTTGAAGTCATGTTAAACGTTAAATGCATAAGAGCCCCTAGCGGATTTTCTCAGCAACTTGTTGTATAAGCCTTTATGTTTAT
>NW_027111898.1:36430-36912 GCF_000696795.3 Halyomorpha halys
TCGATTTAACATGAGTTTTTCCATTTAACACGCTTTAACATGTTAAACCAAAGATCATGAATACCCCTAGTACAAGAGCCCGGTGGAAAAAAAGTCCAGTTATTTCACCACAATTTTTGATTACTTTAATAAAAACTAAGTCAAAATTGATGTTTGCCAAGTACCACAAAATGGCAGCTGTTTCAAAACGTTAAAAAAAAGAAGTAAATTTTCATTCGGAGCTCCATATCTTTGAAACTAACTTCAAAACTAGAAAAACATAAAAAACTTCATTTAAAATAAAGTAAATTTGCTAAAATATAAACCCTGATAGAGCTGTTTACTTTTAATAGTTCCTCAGGTAAAGTTTTTTGAAAAGTAATATTTCATAAAACATGTACTGAAAAATCAGTAGTTAGAGAATATATTAGGGGTATTCATGATCTTTGATTTAACATGTTAAAGCGTGTTAAGGAAAAACTCATGTTAAATCGAAAAAAATT
>NW_027111898.1:39172-53889 GCF_000696795.3 Halyomorpha halys
GCTGCTCACAATCTTATAGTTATAACATTTAACATGGTAAAACATTTAACATTTAACATTTAACACAACATCATGAATACCCCTATTGTGAGAAATCTATATCTCAGAGCCTATGAGACGTACTGATGTAAATTAGCTAAAAAGTAGTTTGTGACAGTTATCTTCCTAGGAGTGGTAGTTTCCATGATATTTCATGGCCAACCCAGCTACCGTGGAGATATTTTGTTTTTAATAAAACTGTATATTGTATTGTATATTATTTCTATTGTAATAATTTATAATCCGTATTGTATATACATATTTATCAATAAAAGAGGTTTTGAAAATAAAAAAAATGTTTTTAATATATATAACTTTATTAACTCGTCAACTTGTATAAAAAAAAAAATAATGATTTCAATAATAGTATAAATATCACTAAGCACTTTACCCAGATTTTTTTTTTAATATAGCTACTTACAGCTGATCTGTGAATCATCGCGTTTCCTTTGTTATCCATGACATCTACGCTGAGCGTGTGCTCCTTCAACTCTTTTAAAATGGTTATGACATCATTACGGCTGCTTGCTTCCAAAACCTTTATGCTGGCGTTCTCCTTAGGCCCTCTTATTCTAAATACCTTTCTTCTTCCACAAAGGATATTAGCAATATCAAAAACTGATGTATCCTTAAATTAAAAATATTCTATAGAATATACGTTTTGGTTAATAATTTTCAATTATGAACCTTTATAATCGATTTAAAAAAAAAAAGAAAATTAACCTTGCATAAAAATTTGGAGTTTTACGTTTCATGATACTTAGAACCCGTAAAACAATAAAAAACTTCCCCTTCGCCGTCAACAGCTATCGACCTGATTTTTTTAATAAATGGCTGCAAAGTCAGAGGTCACCCAAGGATGATCCTCGGAACTTATGATTGCCATCTGTCTTTTCGTTTTAAATGGTTAATTTAAATTTCCTGTAAAGATATGAACGAGGTGGTCTCGAAGAAATTAAATTCATTTTAGAACAATATATGGCTTACAAATATAGTTTAAGTGATTTAGCGAATTAAAAATATATTTAGTATGAAAGTAATTGTCTAACTACGTTTAGATTGTTGGTCTGGCCGTATTTTATTTATTTAAATCTGTTTTAAATGACAACTGGGGTCAAATGCATAATACAAAAGTAAAATTATCGTGACAGTGAATACTGATTTAACTATCAAATAGTCATGGCGATGGCTAACACTGCAACAGAAACTGTACGATAGTTCACTATTAAGGCGTACACATGTGATGTTTAACATGACAGTTGCTTCACTGACATTATTTCAACTACCAACTATCACACCAGAGCTAGTGCGGCAATACAATCATGACTATAACAATCACACAGTTATAGTTATAACAATTCTCCGAGAAAGGGTAAAGTAACGTGTATTTGTGGGGTAAAACGGGGGATTTTCAAGGCGGTGAGCAGGTATTTTATGGTCGGGAGAATTGGCACCATTGCGCATGAGATTTGCCGGTTTCTCATTCCTACTTAGTTGTCGAATTATTGTGAATAATGTTAATCTCGCACATATCTATTTTGGTTTAAATCGTTAAACATTGTTGTTACAGGGATGGAAATTCGAGAATTATTGAAAAAAAAAAATGAAATCGGTATGGAGAACTAGAAAAATGAAAGACATGACTGTCGTTTTCTCGATGCATTCTTATTTATAGATTGGTGAACCTTGAAAACGAATGACGAGGAACAAAAAATGACAAACCGTCAAAAAATATATCATTGTCATTCGTTCACTAGATGTTTTCTCAATTACTGCTTAGTTTATCAATCTAACATGTCTGACTGACAAAAAATAACATAACGGTCAAAATGTAAATTGTTAAAGTTGGATTGACATGAGAATGAAACATATGATGATAGGTTGACATGAGAATGAAACATATGATGATAGGTTGACATGAGAATGAAACATATGATGATAGGTTGAAATGAGAATGAAACATATTATGATAGGTTGACATGAGAATGAAACATATGATGATAGGTTGACATGAGAATGAAACATATGATGATAGGTTGACATGAGAATGAAACATATGATGATAGGTTGACATGAGAATGAAACATATGATGATAGGTTGACATGAGAATGAAACATATGATGATAGGTTTACACGTTTTTCTGATAAATACCTCCTGATTACGGTGCCTGAACGAGTGCTTCATAATATCAATAACTTTAGGCGTGTTGTTCCAGGCTAGAACAAAAGCCTCCTGAAATTTTTCTTTGAACTTATAATTTCTTGAGCGACTGTCGTCATCATTATAATTGTAATCCTCTTCCGCTTCTTCTTCGTATATTTCGTCTCCATCTTTATTTGTTTTCACTTCAATTATTTTCGTCTGTAATATTATGGTCATTGTAATTACAAATTATTAAAAGCATCTATCTATCATAACTAATTTGAGTTTTTGGATATGTTGATTATTTGACGAAGAATAACATAATAATTACAGTTTGATTGTTTTTATATATTTTGTCCTCATACATGCTGTATGAACTAATAGTTCTCTATGGGGGAGTGCAAGAAGTAGGGAGGGTGAGAAAGACAAAAAAAAAATGTAAAAAGAAAGATATTATTAATCTATGAATATTGATATAGTTAATTTGATTTTTGTGAGACAGGACCTCATGTCAGAATTTGCATTTTGTGTCCTAAATCATAATAATGGTTCTTTTAGTCTAATTGATTTAGTATTCTAAGCTAGCAAACATAACTATGAGAGCTGATCGGTTCAAAACAATCAGAGATAGCATTAGCTGTTGTTTAAAGGATGGAACAACATTTTATGTAATTTAACTGCTATAGTTAATAAATCTAAAAACAAAAATATTATTAATAAAATTTATTTATTTAGTTCCAGATCGGCCTGGTGGGTCTTCATGGTTAATGTAAGAGCTACTTTTTTTTTTTTAACAATTGATTATAGAGGGTGTGGTATAGTCTCATGCAAAAGACACCTCTAACTATATACAATGTTATAAATAAAACAAAAAATTAAGATAAAATAAACAGATTAAAATAATAATTCTTAATAAAAGATAAAAGTAAAGTAAATAACAAAAACAATGAAATTTATTGATTTAACAAAATGAATAATTGACTTCTAATTGAAAAAAAAAAAAGTGAATTTAAGAAAAAGATGAAGAGAAAAAAAAATTAAGATAAAATAAAATTTTAGAGTGACAATAACAGAACTGATAAATATAGAATTTATATCAGAATGCCCTGAAGCAGCCTGGTCTGCAGTCTTCGGGTTGTAGTTGGGTTTCCAAAGTTGTAGGTCACTGCTCCTTTAACTGTAGGTAACTAGGAGTGGAACTTCATGAACCTTTTTTTTATGTAATCCTCTATTGACTCTATTTGTAATTTCCGATGCAGTTGGCTGTTTCTAACAAACCAAGGAGCATTCACAGCAATGCTTACGACTTTATTTTAAAAAGATTGTAATTTTTTCCTTTTCGTAAAGGATACCACTCTTCACTCTACACGACTTCAGAGCCTTACATCAGCAGTGGCCTGGGAATCGTTTTAAAAGTAAGAATAGCTGTTTCTGATTTTAACTTGGATTTTATATTTAGCATAGGATATAGCATTGTTAACCTTCCGTAGGCCTGAATTAGTTTGATGTTGACATAGTGATTCCTGGTAAGGCGGCGATCGCAGTGAATTCCCAGGTATCTTACTTTTGCACTGACAAGATTCCATTTTACATTTTTACTTTTGAGGATCAGGTCTGGTGGGAGTCGAAGAGTAAAATCTTTTCAGGTACATATTTTAATGTTCAGACTAATCATCCATTTATTTAAGTATTGTTCTTGTTCACTAAGGTGGCTTTTCAAAGTATTTCTAGCTATTATTGTGTCATCATGTTGAGAGATCACTGCTGAAATGTCAGTGAACATAGTTATGGAGGTATGTGTGGACTGAAAGATGTGAACATAGAATTGAACAGAATGGGAGAAAGGACTGAACCTTGTGGAGTACCGGCATGGATTTGCCTGAGGGTAGAATTTGTGTTATTTATTCTAACAGAAAATGTTCTTCCGTTGAGGAATGAGCTCAGAATGTATAAGCACTTCGGTGTGTCCGCCCGTTTTAGCTTGCTTTGGAGACCTTGGTGCCAGACTTTACGAATGCTTGGTGGAAGTCCAAGAACGCTACCAAGGTGTGTTTCTTCAATTTGACTCTGTTAATAATAAATTATGATAGTCATGCCAGTTGGTGAGAAGTGGAATGACTATATTGAAAATCCGGAATAATTTCGGTGCATTGAAAACTAGAAGAAAGATGTTTTTATAACTGGGTCTATAGCTGATGATTAGTTTAGCATTTTTACCAGGCTTGTGAATTACTACAACTTCGGCTTTTTTCCATGAATCGGGTAAATATTCAGTCCGCAGGCAACTGTAAAAATTGACGTTATTAAAACAAAAGCTTTCCTGGGTAGCATTTTAATTGCTATGACTGGGATTAAATCATGTCCAGGAATTTTCTTTATTTTAAGCATTCTAATGAGTTCTTGGATATCTTTTGGGGACGTGAATTCAGGTGGGAGCTGAACTGTTGTCAGGGGGAGACTTAGGTACTCGTCAGTTCCATCATTATCTAAATCATTCTTTCATGTTTGTATTGGAGAACGTTTTGTCAAAGAAATTTGCAAGCAATTCAGCTTTTTCGGCGTCGCTGGCGATGAATTCATCATTGTCTACAGGACTTGGAATTCTTTCACGTTTATTCGTCATGTTTAGCAGACTCCGCGTAGACTTCCACAATGATTGATCCTTTGGGTCTAAATCTTCTAAATATCTTTGATATCTAGTATATGCCTATTCATCCAGATCCTTTTTTGTTTCATGTTTGAGGTGGTTCCATTTTTTTTGTGAACAGGGTTTCTAGTGCGTATCCACTGTCTCTTTGCGTGATTTTTTCTATAATTTTTAGCTGATTTTGGGATCTGACTGAGAATGTTTTCCTCTTAATTGGAAACGTTGTACAATTGCCTCATGTAAACTGTCTGCGACCAACTCATTTAACGTCGTTATACTTTTATCTATTTCTTGAGCGTTGGGAAACATTTTTTTCAGTTGTAGTTTTTCATCAACAAGAATTTTTGTACATTTCCCAGTCGATCACTCCATTAATGAGGAATTTTCTCATTGTTTATCTCAGTTGAGAAATTAATTAATACATGGACATGGTCTGAAGTTAAAGCTGTGATGACAACAGTAATACTTGTAGAAGGAGACAAGTATAAACGAACTTAAACGACCTCTATGTTAAACATGTTGAAAATAATATTTTCAGTGAAGTTAATATTATTTTTAATTATTTAGCCTACGCCATTAAAGTCGAACAATTTCTTTCATTACGTAAAATTTTTTAACTTGGGATCTTCTATTTGATGTTTTGGGATATATGTGTCTCAGTTATACATGCTATATCAATGAAGTTTGATTCAAGGAAAATTTTGAGTTCATTTCTTAAAGAAGATGACATGAGTATTCCAGTGAAAATTAATGGAATGATATTAAGCTTTGCAGTAAAGCGTAGTTATTCTGGAGAAAATTATTAATTGTAGATAAGCTGTTATTTATATTATGGCCCATTCGTAAAGAAAGACGCCATTGAAGTGGATAATAATGTGTCATTATTTGTGGTAAGTACGGTTTAAAAGCTTCGATATTGATTTTAGTAATAGAAGGAAATAAATTTCCACAATTTCTTTTGTTGTCTTAATTTACGTTGGACTGAGGTTTTTTGTTCGTGTTGTTTTAATATTGGACGAGTAGCATCAGCGTATGAAAATTTTGAAGTAATTCTAGTAGCCGGCCTATTTGAATTATTCTCAGTTTTACGAGTACTTGGCTCAGGAGGTGAGTTTATTTTGTTTTTTTATTTGTTGGTAATATTAACAACCGTTGTAATTAGCCGCATGCGCAAGTTCACAATTTACACAAAAAGGCCTATCTGTAATTTTTAATGGGCATTTTGAGGAATGGTGTTTTCCTTTACACTTATCACACCTCAATTTTTTTTTTTTTTATTTATTTATTGATATTTACAACTGTATAAAAAATACAACAAGTAAATTTGATCATAATGACATAATGATATGATACAGGATGTACAGAAACTACCCAGTAGTAGAACTCTAAAAACACCTCAATTCTAAATAACAATAATTTTTTGTGTGACCATATATCTAGCAGTTAGCGCACATTGGAATATCATTGTTTTTATATTTTGGTTCTACAGTAATTACAGCGGAAAATAAATTCTTAAGTTTAAAATTATCTTTAGCCTTTTCAGTATTTTTAATAGATATTAAACATAAGGGAGTAGGTTTTCTATCTTAATTCAGTGTCCTGGATACGTAAACAACTTCGAATTGTTTTGATTGTAACTCAGCCTTTAATTCCTCTTCCGTAATAATGTAGGGAACCTTTCTGATAACTACATTCAAATATTTATTTTTCTTTGTATATAATGTGTGGTATTTTTTATTTTTTCTTCGTTATAATACTTAGTCGTAGTTTTATTGTCTTCTATAGTTGATAGCAAAATTTTTCTGTTATTGCCAGTTAACTGATTAAATTTACCGCCCACCCTCACTTTTAATAAAGGAGTAATTTTTTGGTAATATTTACCCATTTTATTAACAGTTGATAGAGTCTGTGGTGAATCGGTAGGCTCAAAAATTCTTTTCTTTGAATTCGATTCGTCCATATTTTCCATCCATCGCCTGATTGCATTAATTTATAAGAACTAACAAGAAAGAAAACAAATCTAACCCTCACTATAGTATCGCGCTCTAGTAAAGTTGGAGGCCAACTGAATAACATTAGTTGAGGCTGAAGCTCATTGTATAAATACGAATGTAAAAAGCCCTCTGGCCAAGGACGAAGGCAGAGTGGAGCAGGGCGAGTCGCCGCGGCCCCCATGATTTTTGGAACCCAAGAAAAAAAAAATAAATAAAGTGAAGTTATTTAATAGATGGTTTTCTTTCTGGAAACATGCTATAATTAGGAAAGTAATGAGAGGAAAAGATGGAGGCGGCCAAAAAATCATCAAAGCCGAAAAATGCTAAACTGCCTACTATTTTCATGGCGTGAGCGGAGTTGTTAAATTTTGTTGTAAACTATTTGAATTCAGGTTATTTCATTTTCAATAATTCATTGTGATTATAGGTAATAAAAATTTAAAAAGTAATGATTGAATTTCAGGAAGTAGAAATAAAATGGTGGGGTATATCTTGGAATGTGGAATTACGTATATTCTTTTACCCAACGTTTTAGAATGGACTATATATGTGTAAGTGTGTGTGTGTAATGGGCAGGGCGCCCTTCTCCCCCCTTGGTGAACGCCTATGCCTCTGAGTGCAAAGTTGTAGTATCTTTTTAATAAGTATTGAGTATATTAATGTTCTTGTATAGTATTCTAATGAAAATGTAAATATAAAAAGGCGTAGAATTAAAAATTGATACCATTGTAATAGGATCACAATCACAATATATTACGATTCTTTGCCTTATGATGTCATAATAATAGTATTCTTTATTTATTCTGGGATTGAATAATATTTTAGAATAATATACAGGTGTCAAAATTAGGCTTCAAAGCCTTAGAGAGAAATACAAAATAAAAATGAAATTATAAAGCGTCATAAAATATAATAAAATAATGAATTTAAAAGGATAAAAATGAACAACATTAATTAACAGAATATATAAAATAAGAATAGAATAAATGAAGTAAAACCATTTGTCATATCATAAAACATAAGATGACAAACATTTCTGATAATAAGTAATAGAAAAAACAATCAAATATAATTAAACTAAAACTAATAAATGGAAAGGTACAATTTCTGCTAATGTACTTATTTACAAGAATAAACAAAAATCTGAGATATTAAGTACAGAAAATATATAAACCTTGTTTGAAACTTTCAATTGTTATTCTTCCGGAATTGGGTGGACACAAGGTGGTCGAAGATAGGGGATTTGAAGGTTGGAAGGATATTAGAACTACGATTGAAAGGGGGAATAGAATTCCATAGGGATGAGGAACAGGTGAGGAAAGATCTACCAAAGGCTGCGGTTCGATGGGCAGTTACATTTAAGTCTGAGGGCCGTGAGCGGGTTTGGGGGAATGCACTGAGGATTTAAATTGAAGGACATCAGAGATGTACGATGGACGGCGGGATTGGATAAATTGGTAGAGGAAGGAAGGAAGAAAATATTTACGACGGAAGGAGGGATGAAGCCACTTTAATTCTTCATAAAATCGGGTGACAGAGGCGTCCCTGAGGACCCCAAAGATGGATCGTACAAAGAAATTAATTAACCATTTTAATTTTGTTTCGAGATCCCCAGAGACACTCCCGTAAACCGCACAACAATTATCAAAATGGGGGAATATTAAGGAAGTAACCAGGAGCCTATGGGTTACAAAAGGAAGTAGGTGATGAAGATAATTTAAACGTTTTACAGTGAAAAAGGTACGATAGGAAATACGTGGTTTTCGCGTGGTCATACAAATAATCTCAAACAAGAAAACTATATAAAATTCAAATAAACTTTAAAATAATCCATAATTAGATTAATTTTTTATTAATATATTCTTGTTTGAGAGTGGTTTAGTTTATTTAAAAACAAATTTGATCCTTTTTCCCAACTTTATTTTTTTCACAACCTTCCAACCTATTCAAACCTCAGGTCATTTTCAAGGATACCTTTACTTTGTTGTCATTTTCTCTTTTAAAATTCTTAAAAATGCCGGCTAATTGCCTTTGTCCCATCTATAACTTCTTCTACGCCACAACCCCTGATGAAGACCTGAAACTCAGGTCGAAACGTCGGCATAAAATAAATAAATATGGTTTTGTTTATTTATGTTGTTCTTTGCTGACTGCACCCCCCGACAAACTTCTTCAAGTATAATCTTAAATTTAAAACTTCTATTAACCACTTCTCTTCTTTCTTTCATTTACATTTGCAAACTTTAAACCTTAAACCTAAGTTCTCCGTATACTATTATAACATTTGAACATTAAGTTTAAATAAACAATATAATTTTGTTTCTTTTTTGTATGATTTTATTTACAATATTATAAATACGTTAACATTTTTAGATATTACATTTCCTTTATTTGAAAATATTTATTTGTTTACATTTCAATTTTTTTCATAACCATAAGAATATTTCTTACCAATTCCCTTATAAACTTATAGGGATATCTGTTACCTATGCCCTTATAATCTTTGAGGAATATCTTACTTTAAATTTTACCTTTCACGAAGTTCTTAATTTGATTTTATAATTATTAACAATTATTAGATTTATTTTTTATTAATATATTTGTTTGAGAGTGGTTTAGTTTCATTAAAAAAATTTTGATCCTTTTTCTCTCAACTTTATTCTTTTTCAAACCTCCAACGTTTCGACCACTTAGGTCATTTTCAAGGATTCCTTATTTTGTTTTCATTTTTTTCTTTAAATTCTTTCTTCTTCTCTAGTAATACCACTATTTTAGTAATAATAAGAGTGGTTAGTAAAAGTTTTAAATTTGGGGAGAAATTTTATAGAAGAATTTATGGGACAAAGGCAATTAGCCGGCATTTAAACAATTTAAAGAAAAAAATGAAAACAAAATAAGGAATCCTTGAAAATGACCTAAGTGGTCGAAGCGTTGGAGGTTTGAAAAAGAATAAAGTTGAGAGAAAAAGGATCAAAATTGTTTTAATGAAATTAACAATTATGTTTATACAATAATTTTTTTTATTCTTACCATATTATTATTCTTTCTTATTTTTCTGATTACCATTTTATTTTTATTTTACTATAAAAACTTAATATGGGATCTTAAGAATTTTCATAAATTATATCTTTATATCTATTATTGATGGTTGGTAATCTACTAACACAACAAATTTTATCCTTCATCCAAGCATTTAATCGTTTTAATTAATCTCCTATGCCTGCTTTCTCCCCTGTTTGCTTATTCTTATTTTCAGGGTAATGAGATCATTACAGATTGTTTACCTTTTACTTTAGCGTTGTCTCTTTTCCTGTTAAAGCAATAATTTTAAATATCTTTTATATTTCTACTGTAATTTTTTATCATCAACTTTAACCCTATCAATAACTGTATAATTTTCAAATATTAAACATTTTGAGATTCAAGGATCTGATTAAAAATTTACTAGTTTCAGCAAAATTTTAAAGTTTGGCTTTAGATGTTTCCAATTTTTCTATATCTTCAAAAACCCATTCCCTCTTATCAGACAAAACTTTCCCATTTTGAATCTATTATATGAATTTCAGGTTCTAATCCTTCAGTTTTTTTATTATTTTTCCATATACCCTGTTCATTTTCCAAATGTTTACTCTTGAGAGATTCTGGTTCAAAACTGTTTATATTTTTCTCTATATCTTTGCTACTTTCTTTAATAATCTTATCTTGATTCAACAAATAACCCTTTTCTTTCATGAAGTTTCTACTTGCGTTTTACACCATTTCAGGGAAATTTGTTCTTACTAGATTAATCACATCGTTACTTTTAAAATCAACAAAACATCCCTTTTGTTCTGAAATTTCAGGTTTACTTAACCAGAGATCTGAGTTTGGTATTTCTTTACTTTGTAGTGTATAATCAGTAGTAATTATTTAATCTTAAAAATATTTCTCATGCAAATAAATTTAAAAAATTCAAATTATTGGATTAATAATAGTAATTAAGAACCTACCACTTGAAAACCAGTCAGACAGATTTGTAACTTTAATATTTACTGAATAAATCATAAAAGGAACATTCTTTCATTTTCAAAAATACTTACATTTACAAACTTTGTCGCAAGGGAATGGCCATTGGGTAGTTCAGTTTTCTGTGATCTTAAAGAGTGTTCTATTTCAGTCAGATCACTCAAGTCATCATGGAAATATCTGTAGTTATAAAAATAACTTTTAGGGTCTTTGCAAAATCTTGAATACAAAAGTGATGGGTCAGTGTACGATGCATCATTTCTCCCAAATGAATCAAGTATTGCTGAAGCTATTTCTCTTGGATACTGCAATGGAATACAAGTTATTAAATAATTAATGGGAATAGCAACTACAATTTTTTTAAAATCCGAAGTGGCTCAAAATTCTATCCTATGCACAAATATTTTAAAGATGAATTTTCAAACCTTGCTTTCAAGTTAATAAGCAGATATTTTTTAAAGCACTTGAACCACTTCAAAATAGGACCAAATGATAAGATGGCCAGACTATTTCTTTTCTGACTCTGGCATGACCATGATTTAGAAAAAAGTTACTTTCAGTGAAAAATATACTAATCAATTATAAGACATAAAACATTAATAATCTTCCGTAAACATCTTTCCAAGATTTCAAGTGTGGTATAAGGATCCTTTATAGAGGAAAATTGAATAATAAATACTTTATCGAACTTAAATTTTCTTATTTTTGCAATTTGAAGATACATTTCTGACCTAAGCTATTAAATATTTTTAGAAACTTTTCTTTTGATTTACAAAAAAATTACTTCCAAAACCTTTTGCCAGTTTGAAACCCCTAAGATTAAAAATGTATTTTAAAATAATTTAGAGATTGTCGAGTCTCATTGCAAATAATTAAAACTTACCTCATTTACTAATATTAATTTTTTGAATTTTGTCACTAGGAGCTTGTCTTGTAATGAGTTTGTGAGTTTTGGAATGTAGCCAACCGTCGTACAAAGCCTATAAAGTTGAGAGCCAGACCATATACCAACATCCTGTTTGCCATTTGCATATGTTAAAACACCAGGACCAAATGGCTTGTCATATTTAAATAATCCCTAAACATTTCAAAATAATTTTAAAACAAATAAAGTTTTCATTTATATGATTACTTATGAAATAGATTAAAAACATCTTTTTTTAACTAGTAGTTTTGGTGTGATTGATAAATACACTATTTATAATAAAAATAATTTTATCAATCAAAAGTTGTTTCTAAATTAGAAAGGACTAAAGTGATGAAAACCCAAATATATTTTTGGAAATAATAAAAATCGTATGTATCCATACTGCATAGTGACTCTCAAAAGTTCTTGTTTCTTCGCAATCAGACAGATTTATTCTTTTTGCAACATAAATACCTTAACTAATTCTGCCAAAAGTATGCAATTATTGTTATTCATTTATCAAAGTTTCACTGAATTGTTTTATAATATTTATAACATTTTATTTTCCATAATAAAATTTTTGGATTCTGACAAAGATAAATCCAATTTTTATCAGCTTCCATTTTTTATGATTGAAAATTTTATAAAAGGTACTTTTACCTTCCACTGCCCAATTTAATTACCAATACTGTTATCAGTATTATTGGGAAGTGCTGCGATCTGTTAACAATTTTTAAAACTATTAATATATTCTTGGATGGTGCTAGCAGTTGTAGCAGTTGATAGAACTATTGTTTCAGTGTAGCAAATGGTTTGTAGACTTTTTCCATTTAAATATTAATATATCAATTATTTTATACCATTTTAGCTCTTAAATATTTTGTTTAATCTTTACAAGAAGATAAGTTATGTTTTTTCAGAAAAAAAAATATCTGAGCACTTTTAAAGTTTTTGAAACTTAAGTTATGTGTTTTCCCCAAATCAGCATTTGTTCATACCCCACTCCCATCTTCTAATTAACCTGTTCCAATACGTAATTAGTTCCATACAAATACAATATATTAATGTAATTTATATAACTAAAGTATTTTATATTTAGAATTATTATATCATTAGGTAGTTCTATTGTGTCTCGTATTCAGTTTCGTTTTCCTTATTTATTTATCTTACAGAATGTTTTATATATGTATTATTATTTTTCTAACTATTCATTATCTACTAATATATTTTCTATGTAAATTATCTTATTACCTAGGACATTAATACTACCTTCCTTTTATATTACTTAAATTCTTATTCTTTTTTTATAATTAATCAAGAGTATAATAGTTAATTATGTTATAAATATCCACTATATGTAAATATATTTTTAATCTATAAATATATTTGGCTATAAGAATAAAACTTCACAACAGTGCAAGGTCCACAACATCCGACTGATACGATTGTCAAAAAACTATTGTATTTTATTTTTATCTGTGAAATTTTCCTGATTATTTTATCATTGATGGTAAGTAAAAAGGACAAACCCAAATATTTTTAGAATTGTTTATTTAGTACTTCTACTTGTATGGAAAATTGTTTTTTGTTGAAAATCCTGCAATATGTTTATTTTTTGAAAATATGGTGCATTGTTCATTGTGTTTCATGTAATTAAACTAATTAATGTCAATGGCTATTCCAGCGAAATGTAATCAATAAAAAATATCATTTTAAAAACACCCAATTTATTTTGACTATTATTATTTGACTCTGAAAACTTTTTAAACAATGAACTTCCATTCCTCTCTGTCCTGAGCATGGTTCCTTCATCTCCGCACACCCAACTAGTCCTAAGTCCTATTGGTCATCCTCCAGCCAGTTCAGAATAATTTTCCTCTTAGGTATCTACCAAGCGCCTTGTACATGGCCCTGTGTAGATATCTTTCAGAGGACAACCTTTCAATATGATCTAGCCATCTAAGTAGGACTTATCTGATCAAGGCCACAAACATTAAGATTCCTTCAGATTATTGATATGTCACATTCACAAGTGGGGCCAAAGATAGATATATAGTTGGTTTAATTTACCATTTGTACAGAACACTCACAATATGTCAAAAAATAGTCAGCATACAGCTGCATGGAACTGACTAAATTTTAATAGGCGAGAAAATGTTGATTTTAAGTACTGTAGAAACATATTTATAATTTATTATTTATTATCTATTATACATTATGTTTTTTATTTATTAAAGAAACATGTTTATTAACTTAGGACTAAAATCTGCCAATTTATAATAGCAAACTGTACTATCTCCCTTCCACAAATTACAGAATAGATATATTAAACTTTATTTATTTCACAATCAGGTTAATGTTTTGGGTACAAGTATGTTATAGTTCACTTGGGTGTGAACCAGATATTGATTTTAAGATCCTTCCAACCATTTTTATTCTATATAAATCTATTTCTTTTTTTATTACAATCTTTAAGTGTAAATCTCCATTTTAGATGTTTACTGAAAGACAGTTATATAGTATGCCCATTGCCACACAAAATGTCCCTTACAGGAAAGTCACTGCTGTTTCTTCGTTATTTATTGATCTAAAAAAAAAAAAAAAAAAATTGGAATTATTCATGATTGATATTTATATTATAATTTTAACAACCAAGAATATGTACACAATTATAGTTAGTTGAAACAGAAAGAAATATAGAAATCGATATTTATGAAGATATGATATTTAGCATGCATATAGGACTATAACATACTTGTACCTTCAATCATCCATGGTCAATAATTTATAACAAATGCTAACCTTTGTAATAGCCCTCGGAATATACATATATACTAGATGGTTACAAATCTTTCTGCCAGAAGTTGAATTTTGTGGTGATACCAGTCCTTAGTTCTCAAGACAAAAAACTCCACACATCCTAATTTGTATATTATAATTGTAATGCCGATATTGTAATTGTAATTTTAATGATGTATATA
>NW_027111898.1:53974-55823 GCF_000696795.3 Halyomorpha halys
TATATATATATATAAATATTCTGGGTTTATTTTTTAAATGAAAATCCTGAACTCCATCACCTTTATTGCTGAGTGTATAATCCTGATTAGTTATTCAATAATATTGCATTTGTGAATGAAATTCATTAAGATAAAAGATTAAATCAATATTAATTCAGAGCTTGCCATAGTTCCAGCAATTAGATGACAGCACATAACACTTATCGTTACCATTAGCAAATATTTGTAAAACTAAAAAAAATATGTTTCTAGCACCTTTATAACTAATTATGATTATTTCTTACAGCAAAATAAGTGGCATCGCCGTAAGACAAAGTACCAAAGCCTTCTATACTGTTAGAACAGAAGTTGCCATCATAAGCCCACATACCACGTTTTATCGAATTGGCAAAGTAGTTAGCATGTCCATTGTATGCATCTCTTTTAAAGTTGCCTGTATAATATTCAAGTCCCTAAAACATTTTCAGTGCTTAAACATTCTGTAAGGTTTTGGAACATCTTGTTCACTTCCAAATATACCTTTCTTGTAATGTATACTTCTTCTCCATCTCCTTCTTTCTGTTCAAACTTACTCAAATGGCCCCTGAATACTATTTCATATTGGGGAAGTGCCATCATTCCAAGCAATTTGAGCAAATTAAAATTATATAGATAAATTTTGGACTTAGTACATAAATTTCAATTTACATGTAAATATTGACAATAAATAAAACAGCTTATTCAATATGATTTTATTGAAAATTGCAAGTCTTTAAAATTAATTTTTTTATATTATTACTATTAGAATTTACCAACTATTGTAGATAAAGGACTTTATATAAAACTAATTAATAACTTTTCCATTTTGTGCATCAATTCAACAAAATAAATTATAAATATTAAAACTTTTACTAGAAAAAAAATGTTCACTTTGTCACAGAATTATATTGAAAATATATTAATTTATTGTTGAAGAAATTCCGTGATAAAATTGTAGTTCTGAAGTAAAACTTATGGAATTATTCAAAGTTTAAAACAATTTTTTTTTACTTAGTCAGTCATATGAAAAAAAAATCCTTACTACTACTGTACATTCATATAATATTTATTATAAATAAAACAGCTTATTCAATACGATTATACTGAAACTTTTAAGTCAACCTTTCATAATTAAATTTTACATCTTGTATTTTTACCATTAGAATTTATAATTCTCTAGTGGATAACCAATAAGTGTAACTAACATAAACATTATAAAAATTAATATTTGTGTCCTAAAAAGTTTTGTTTATGTTTAATTTTTATGATATTTTTTTTTATCATTAATAAAAAATTTCAATTTTAATCTAAATTACTAATTTATTTCTAATTTTGTATCTTTACGTATATTCTTTTTGAATTTAACCTTATAATTTTAAAACATATGTTACACTTTAATCTTGGTGGAAAGATTTTTTTTGTTTACACTATTTAGGAATGAAGGAAGAGCTATCTATAATTAAATGAGCTGTTGAGAGCAAAAGTGGTGTAAGTCACTCACTTCTCACCAAAGTTAGTTTTCATGAAAAAATAATTGTTTCATTAGTTACTTAGAGTATTAACTTTAAATATTTGGCTAAGCTTGTGATTTATGGTAAGCTTGTGACTAGTTTTAAGAAAAAAATTATTATTTCTTATTAAAGTATTATAAAGTTGTGAATATCTCACAACTGACTTACACCACATTTGCACTTAATGGCACAAATAAAAACTATCACAGGATGTTATTTCAAGTATCAGGTTAATTTTATTATATTACTGCAAACATTTATTACAACATAGTTTAATATAGGAAGATTATTGATTGACCGTGTGTGAAGATGAAAGGAAT